>NC_134690.1:23429228-23609228 GCF_050947455.1 Rhinoderma darwinii
TTGTGAAGAGAAGTGGATGATACTTCTCATCAGAACGCCCAGCTAGTAAAAGTAGTAAACACGCCCCGATGTACGCACATAATACACGCCCAGTTGTACTTTTACTTTTAAACACACCCACTTGGACTCTTGCAAGCCTCATTTGCATAAATACGAAAATGGTCATAACTTGGCCAAAAATTCTCGTTTTTTAAAAATAAAAACGTTACTGTAATCTACATTGCAGCGCCGATCTGCTGCAATAGCAGATAGGGGTTGCAAAATCTGGTGACAGAGCCTCTTTAAGTACCACAACCACAGAGCGCTACATGCAGTTAGTTATTAGTTAGATTCAAAGGTGTCAATAGGACAATTATTAAAATAAAGGTAGAAGCCCCCCCTGCCCTCGGCAGTCAACGCTTCCAGTGGAACAACATGTGGTTTAAAGGATTTCTGAGAGGATTACGTGTGTATCTTATTCCTAATTCAAAATACAAGTTTTGTACGAGCAGATAGGAAATATTTTGTTTTTACCCCTGCGCTGTACATATGGACTTGCTCCGCTCTCTAGTCAACTTATTTATTTCTCACATTGGAATGTCTAAATGTCTCTGATATAAAGAAGTTCTGTGGTGGAGAGTAGGATTAAATTCCTGAGCAGAGAAGCAAAGGACTCCCAGGGGGAACTTGTTTACACGGGTGATATAAGGGTTGGATTCTTTGGTAAAACCCTTAGGACTTGGGTATCGATTTACATTATCATTGACTTTATCATCAGCACGGTGCAATCTAGAGATTTCATAATATTTGCTGTTTCACCTTTTTTATTTGGGAAACTGTTAACAAGCTGCTGATGATGGATCTTTATGATTTTTTAAATTTATTCTATTTATGGCTTTTTAAAATATTCACAGAAGCTAGGTTTAGAAACATATGAAGACAAGAGCTGCAAGGGGTGTCAATAAATTAATAAGCCAATCACAACAGTAGTCCCTAGTGTAAAATGCACACATAGTATAAGAAACAGACCCATCAACAGCAGCATGTTAATAGTTTCCATGCATTGAAATGAAAATTATTTCTATTATTATTCTTATAAATTAATTTCTTGTTTTTATTCCAGCTTTAGAGATGAATTTGGTGACGTTCCTGTCTCTTTGTCTGACGATATTAGTTCAACAAACTATTTGTCAGGTAATACTAGTTATAATTTATATCTTATTGCAATTTTATCGCTATAGTTATATTTGTCACCTGTATTTAACGACATCATGACAAAACACATTTGAGCAGTTTTTTCCCTGTTTCTAGGATAAGCAATCAATGTATTATTTGTGGGTGTCTGCAGGGCTGGCTCCAGGTTTATGTGGGCCCTTGGACGACACAGACTTAGTGAGCCCCTTTGAGGGGGAACTCACGGCGGCAGTAAACTGGCAGAAAACGTCACTTTGTGCCCCATATAGACATTAGGCCCTGTTTATGCCCCATATAGAAGTTAGGCCACCCAGTTTGTACCCCCATACATTTAGTGCCCTCTGTAGATAGTGCCATACAGCCCCCCTCCCAGGTAGTGCCACACAGCCCCCCTCATAGGTAGTGCACACAGCCCCACTCCCAGGTAGTGCCACACAGCGCCCCTCCCAGGTAGTGTCACACAGCCGCCCTGCCTGGTAGTGCAACACAGCCCCCCTCCCTGGTAGTGCCACACAGCCACCCTCCCATATATGGACAGTGATGTCAGGGGCCTCCCCAGAGAGCTAGCACTCTGCCTGGGACTCCTTCTCTCCTTCTTACATCCGTGACGACAGCAGCGTCAGCACCTTGTGGCCTAGTGGCCCCGCCCCCCCAAGTGTAGTGGGTCCTGGGTTCGGGTTCGCCGGGTGCTAACGCCGGCCCTGGGTGTCTCCCTGTATTCTCATTAATTAGAAGAAAGGGCCACGACAATCGCTGGTGTGCTGCAGACCATTCATTGCAGTACCCAACACAGCACTACTCTTGTGGCTTTGGCTGGTACTGCAGCTTAGCTGTTTGAATTTATTTTATGGGTATGTGAACGAAGCCTTAAAGAGAACCTGTCGGCTCTCCTAATTGTCTGTTTTAGCCAGGGGCTCCAGAGAATGTGCTCCCTTTTCCACCCTTGGTTCCTAAAATTTAGCTTGAAAATTTTTGGTTGCCCAATCGTTCCACCCACAGCAATGTATCAGTCTTGATTCACTTAGTAACATGCATGTTTGGCTTTTCTTATGTCTAGTTATGTATGTGTTTCTAACATTGATATATGTACATATAGTTGTGTCCCACAGCATTATCAGCCAAGTGCCCAAATGGTTATAGAAATTGAAAGGCAATTTGCACCCCCCTGCCCCATGGTGCTCTAGACAACTGCCTACTCTGCCTATCCCATATCCCATATCTCATCCGGGTTTCAGTAAATATACATGTATTCCGCATCAAATAACAATTTCGGAGAATCTTTTCATAGGGCTCTGCATTTTTCCATTCCTTTGTTATTACTCCTGGAAATGTATGAATAAATTGACAACTGGGTGTCACCACACTGTCCAATCAGTGCTGACAGTGTAAGACTGTGTAGGGATAAACCCTATTAATGAGATTTGTGATGACTAGTTGTCAATTATTATTTTATAGGGAATAAAAGTATTTACTATCAGGAGAGAGGACCTCTTTGGGGGATTAGCAAAATAATTCCTATTTGCAGTGAAGTGACCAGGTGATCAGTTGATCGCTGCAGGTCCAGCTTCTGAATTCCCTGGTGATCGGCTGCTATGGTTGGAGGAAGTTGCGGCTGGACATACAGAACAAATCTGACAGAGCGAGGGACGTT
Source organism: Rhinoderma darwinii (assembly GCF_050947455.1). Lineage (NCBI taxonomy): Eukaryota > Metazoa > Chordata > Amphibia > Anura > Rhinodermatidae > Rhinoderma > Rhinoderma darwinii. The sequence continues at coordinate 23,432,053 of NC_134690.1, forward strand.
CCTTGTTACCAGCTCTCTGCTCTTGATAATAGAGGCGAGGCCTAATTGGGGGACACACTTTATAATATCCATACACCCTAAAAGGGCATCTGAAAAGGGGTTGTGTTATTGATACAACATCTTTATTTTTTAATAAGACCTGCATAAGCCATAAAGGTGCAGCTGTCATCGGTTACCATTGATTAAACTTTTGTGGCATTACTAATTGAAATGCCATAAGATATGATTGTGAGAAATCCCTATAGGCCAGGATAACGCATGCAGTTTTGATGCTGTTTGTAGTGCATTTTTTGGCTCAGTATTTTTAGCCAAACATGGGAATGCATACAAGCGAAAAATGATATATCAGTTTTTTCTTTATACCTTTCCTTCCCTTTGGCTAAAAGACTGCACAAAAAATGCACTAAAAACTGCCTCAAAATGGTGTGAGCGATCCTGGCCTTAATGGGGTTGTCCATTTTAGAAAACCCATTTTCATATCCCCTATTAGAGAATTCTGAGATACTAGGGGGGGGGGGGGTGGGTCCTCTGTTCAGGAACCTCATATCTTGGCCAGAGTGGAAAGTGGTTACAAAAAGTGTATCTTGCCCTGGAGGACCAGTCCTGTCCTGCATTACACAGATAACCCATTGATGTGAATGGACACTGTGTAATGCTTAAGTTCCCCTGTGGTGGCGCTGCAGGTAAATTAAACACTTACTGGCAAGTTTCCCCACAGATAACAGCTGATCGCGGGAGGTCCCATTAGGGAGATACTTTGTGATCAGCTTATTGTCAAGGGACCCTTCTTACAAGTAGGGATTGTCCACTGCGGAGAACCACTTTAAGGAACAAGATATGACCAATTCGGGAAAAAAATAAAAACTTCTATGTATTATATGTGATTCTCTGCCTAATTATTTGGCACAACTCGTACCTGATGGCCAGTTGACGCTGACTTTGAATAGTTTTCTCAACTCTACAAGCCTCGGGAAGAAATCTGATTGCAGTAGTTTAGCGTGTGGTTGTGGATCATTCCAAAGCATTTGTAGAAATCATCTCACATTTATTAATAATCCTATCTGATTACTTTTCAGGATTCAGTCTATAAAAAATATTCATGTGAAAATGAAAACATCCGAAAATACATTGTTGACAGACACAATGAGCTAAGAGCACAAGTGGATCCTTCCCCGAGCAACATGCTGAAAATGGTAAAACTTGACATCATCCCATTGGATTTCTGTTTAGTTTATCACTTAATTGTGAAAATGAGCAAAAAAAAAAATTAGGGGTTATTAGGTTTCGGGTATTAGTCCAGCGCCAATGTCAAAACCATTCACAGGACTCGATCAAAATTGGTTGCTTGGAGGTGGTCCCTTGAAAAAATATAAGGGTGGGGCCCGATCCTTTTTAGTTGGGGCCCTACCTACATTGGTACAGTGGCCTCTCAAAAAATAGTTCCCTTAGGCCTCATTCACACGGCAGGGTTTTCCGGCTCTTGCGCTCTATCTCCTCCTCCTCACAGCGCAGAGTGCATGTGAGGAGGAGGAGGAGTTGATGCCATTCTGACGAATGGCATCGCTGTACACGGTGTGGCAGGGCCGGGGTGTACAGCAGGTGGAGGGAGCGCTGCGCTGGCTCCCTTCTCCTGCTTGTTTTAAAAGCGCCCTGGCCCGGCGACACCTTTGATGGCGCCGCTAGCAGCTGCAGCAGCTGCTGCTGCTGCTACTACTGTAGCGACGCCACTATAGCAGAGCGTCGAGGTATCTCCCCGCTCTGCTATGTGCTAGCCGCACTTTAGCTCCTTGAAGGAGCGGAATCCCCGTGTGTTCGGGGATTCCGCTCCTGGACAGAGCGCTTGATGTCTCTGTCCATATCTGGGCAGTGACATCAGGGGAAACTCCTGAAGCGGAATCCCCGAACACATGGGGATTCCCCTTCAGGAGTTGCCGCTGATATGCCCGGCCCGGCACGGATGCATAACTTTATGCAAACCGGCCGGGCAGAATGGCCGATTTTACCGGCCGGCACTCGGGCTCGGACGCGACCCGGTCGTGTGAATCCCGCCTTACAATCTACCAGCAGCTCTCTCCGACTTCCCTCTCCAACACACCATTGGCCAACCACGTGACGCAATCACGGTGTGGCAATTCCTGAAATAACGATACACTGCATTACATAGGTATTGAAGAGTATTGTACCGCAATCAAACAATCGCTTCTCTAAGTCCCCTAAACATTTTTTGTAAAACCAGTTAAAGTTTTTAATAATGTAAAAAAATTAAGTAAAAACAAACCCTTTTCCCTTTTTTCCCCTAAAGTAATGTAAAAAAAAATAAATATATTAATAAATGGTATCGCCGCGCCTATAAAAGTCTGAACTATTCCAATATCACATTATTCAACTTGTACGTTGAACGCTGTAATAAAAGCAAACAAAAAAACTCTTAATTAAAATGAAATCAAAAGTGATCAAAAACTCACTCAAAAAATGTACCTCTAAATGTACCATTAAAATTATCCGCCAGCATGAAACAAGCCATAATCAACGGAAAAATAGAAACATTTTTGGCTCTCAGAATATGGGGACACAAATTTTTTTTTAACAAATATTTTTTTCTTTGTAAAAGTAGTAGAACATAAAAAAAAACTATATAAATTTGGTATGGCAGCGATCATATTGATCTGCAGAATAAGGAAACAAAACCTAAAAAACAAGGAAAGAATCCGTTATTTCCCCTTACCACCCCACAAAGAATTTATATGGGAAATTACATGGTGGCGTTAAAAACTACAACTCAAAAAACGGGCCTTCACACGGCTATGTCGACAGAAATTAAAAAAGTTATGGCTTTTGGAAGGTGAGAAGGAAAAATGGAAAGTGAGAAAACAAAAACTGTCTGCGGTGGCAAATGGTTCAAGTTTTTTTCTTACTTTGGAATCAGCTTTCCATAGTGTTAGGGTTTATTGTAACTTGAAAGAGCGCCGTATAATAAATCCTACCCGCACTTTGACATAATAGTATGCCAACGGCCTGAGGTTGTTCGGTTACCCCTTATACTAAGGGGATTATGTGGGCTCCACCACTGAGGGCGGCTGAAAGCTCCCGACACTTAATGGATTGGCCGGCTGTTCCTGTAGCTCCCATAGATGAAAATGGAAAGAGACGCACACCCGGGCAGTCACCTGTCTACTCATTCGCCTAAGGCGGCCTTCTCAACATGAGGGCCAGGGATTGTGTGGCCCCTGTTCTGGAGATAGGCGGGGCTCCCACTGGGGCACTGGTATGATTGGTATCATAGTAAATAAATCAGATGGTGAATGCTACAATGTACCTAGAGCAGGAGTAGGCTGGCAAGTCAGGGTGGGCACCCTTATGCATGTATCATGCTATAATAGAAGCGTAAAAGGTGAATTCACATGTAGCAGATTTGTTGCAAAAATTTCTGCGACTGTGCAGTTTATTTGAATGGGGTTTTCAGAAATCCATGCGCACATTGTAGAAATTAGCGCATTCAGTAGAACGGATTTTCAGTCACAGACATTTCTGCAACATATCTGCCACGTGTGAACTTACTCTAAAAGTCTCACAGGCACAGATCTTGTAAAACGTTGCAGTATTGTAGTCGAGCAGGTTGGACAGGAGTGATACTCGTAGCCACTAATCCTGCGTATAGCAGAGGTGAGATCTGCCTCCGTACTCCCAGATAGAAGCGAGGACGGAGGGGCATAATTTAGGCATTGCCTACTGAAATCCGTAACATACAAACAGATCTAATGAAATAAGGCCATGTTTACACAGAGTTTTTTGCAGGCAGAAAATTCTGCCTCAAAATTCCATCTGGAATTTTGAGGTACGTTTTGATCTGCCCGCACGCCGTTTGGCACGTTTTTTGCAGCGTTTTTCGCCCGAGGCCATTGAGTGCCACAGGCAAAAAACGCAACAAAATACGCTTTCTCTGCCTTATATTGATGTTAATGGGAGGTCAGAGACGTAAACGCCCGAAGATAGGGCATGTTACTTCTTTTTCCCGCGAGACGGGTTTTCCGCTCGCGGGAAAAAAACGCCTCCGCCTCCCATTGAAATCAATGGGAGGCATTTTCGGCCTTTTTTTGACGCATTTAACGACGCAGTTTCCGCTTCATAAAACTCTGTGTAGTTCGGCCCTAGAAGTATTATGTTTTTGGATGGCGTTTTTACGTGGTGGTTTATGTTTTTTATTTGTGTTTTTTTCATAAAGGAATGGTCTGATGAAGCCGCAGCAAATGCACAAATATGGGCCAACAAGTGTGAGCATTGTCACAGCAAAGCAGATCAAAGGGAGATCACCAGTACGTATATTTCTTTTTAGGCTCTCAAATGTTCTTCAAGATTTGGATTTCTGACTAGCGGTACAGGTATAGCAGAGCTGACTTTGTCATTGCATTAGAGGTTTTTTTTAGCACTGGTATCCTAGTGTCCACGCAGGGACACACTTAGGTGCACCTATTACCTGAAAACTCTCCTCTAAGCCGGTTATAAGAAGTAGAGTTAAATTATACAATTCTTTTTGCAGCCACTAGGGGAGCTCTCTGTATATGTGTTTACTATAGAGTTTAATTGGAGCTGTATAAATCCAGTGTGCTCCCCCTAGTGGTAGCTGCAAGAGGATATAAATGTATCATATAACCCTACGGCTGTGTGAAGGGAAGCAAAGCTGAACCCTATAAAGAAATGTAGACTTATTTAGAGTCAATAAAATATTATAGGTGCATTTATAGTACCTGCCCCGTGCTACATCCTCTACCCCTGCACCATCCCAAATCACCAGACATATAACCAGGGTTACCAATTACCTGTCCATTTTCAGACAATCTGTATAATAAGGGGAGGGGAATATTGCCATCTCCATAATGGGCACCAACATGCTTGGAAACTCCCCCCCCCCATAAAAGTCCTCCGTTTGCCATTTCACTAGTACAGATGTAGCCAGCTTTATCTTGATTCTTAACACATTAAATACACAGTGGTAAGAAACTTTAACTTTACTTTTTCAATGGCTTTTGTTGTGTGATATCACGCTGCAGCAAGTTATCAGAGTCAAGATAAAGATGGCTACATCTGTATACATATAGCAATGGTGTTAACGTTTCAGAAGCAGATACGAGTATATTCTGAATGATATAAATAGTGATTCAAATGAAACCAGGGAGTTATAGATTCATGAGTTGGATATCAGTAATGGGTAGAGAGGAGCGAATCAGCGAAATTCAGTTTATCGGTGGATTACCAACGAACAAATTTCCTAATATGGAGCCGCATTTCTGCGTAGATGATGCGCGGCATGTCAATTATATATGCATAATCGATGCTTTTTTGTTGCCTGTTTTCCCCATTGAATTCAATTGGGAGGTAAAACCCGCCACAAATCGTCACTCAGAAAAAAAATAAAATCTTATACTTACCCAGAAATATGTGCTTCTTAGTCCAGGCCGGCCTCCTGGGATGACATTTTATCCCATGTGACCGCTGTAGCCAATCACAGGCCAATCACAGGCTGCAGCGGTCACTTGGGATGAAACATCATCCCAGGATGCCGGGCTGAAAGACGTCGCAATTTTTGTGGGACCGCTATATTACAATACTCGGCCTGGGGGACAATGTAGTGCCATTGATAGAAAAGAAGGGCAAGATTGGAGGAAGGTGAATGGAGACAAGGATTTCATCATTTTCACTGGAATCCAAGTTAATAGGGGAATTTTTGAATAGATATAGGCCACGTTCAGACGTGGCGGAATTGCTGTTGAATTGCGCTGTGGACAGTCGGCAGTGGAATTCTGCAGCAGCCGTTTTTTACATTTCTTTCTATACATTTTTAGGAAACTTAGTTCGGACGTTGCGGAAAATATCTGTGCGGAAATTAGGCTGCGGTGCAGAATTTTCCCTCTGCAGCATGCACTGATTGTTGCGGAGAAGAAGCGGAATTTCACTGCGGATTTCAGCCTTTGCAAAGAAAAAAACTGAAATCTATGGCAAGTCCGCTGTGTTTTCTGCAACGTCTGAATTACCTGTCAAATCTGCAAATGTTGCTGCAGATTTGTTGCATAATTGCCCCAAATCTGCACCAACATTTGCAGCTGAAAAATTCTGCCAGGTCTGAACGTGCCCTAAAACTGATTCCCTTTAGTTTCCATATTTCTATTAATGATCTAGTACAAGGTGTATGGAGCATTAATATAATATTTACATGTAGGTAAATTATGTAAATTGAATTGTGCTCGTTCCTTTATCACTAGTTAGACAATACCTACAATGTTGAGGATGTTTTGAGGCACCAGCAGGACATAGAGCAGGTCAAATACAGCAGGATTTAGAGACAAGTCATCACCATTAGGCCGGGTTCCCACGGGTCGGATATGCTGCGTAAAAATCACACAGCATGTCCGACCTGGAACCCACAGTTCATTTAGTCGGAATTGAATTTCCGCTCCTGAAGAAAGCGCTAAGGGTATGTTCACACGATGAGAGGCATTTACGTGTGAAAAGACAGACTGTTTACAGCTGCCTCGTTACACACGTAAATGCTCCTCCTCGCATTTTGCGAGCCGTCTGAGACGCTCGTAAATCTTGAGCTGTGCTTCAATGAGTTCAATGAAGAACAGCTCAAATTACGTGGCAAAGAAGTGTCCTGCACTTCTTTGCCGAGGCAGTCCATTTACGCATCGTCGTTTGACAGCTGTCAAACGACGACGCGTAAATGACAGGTCGTCTGCATAGTACGTCGGCAAACCCATTCAAATGATTGGGCAGATGTTTGCCGACGTACTGGAGACGTATTTTCAGACATAAAACGAGGCATAATACGCCTCGTTTACGTCTGAAAATAGGTCGTGTGAACCCAGCCTAATACTTACCCCCTCCGTCTTCTCTGCGCATAGTCCGACTTCCTGCGATGATTTTGCAGGCCATGTGACGCTGCGGCCTGTGATTGCAGGACCAAGGAGGGCGTTCTGGGTAAGTGTGTATTTCTTTTTTTGTCAGAGTTGCGATTTTTGCAGCGTAATTGCTTTAGGCCGCAAAAGTCGCAGCACATGTCTTTCTATTGCAGGTTTTGCATCCCCATTGAATTCAATGGGGAAAATCCCCAACAGAAAATCAACAAAAATGCAGCATAAAATGACATGCTGAGGACATAAATTCTGCACCGCAGGTCAATTTATTAACGTTTCCACTGCGGGTTTTTTCTGCAACGTGGGCATGAGATTTACTAAATCACATCCACTTTGCACTACAGTAAATGCTGCGGAATTTCCACACACAATTCTGTGGTGGAAAACCTGCGGCGTTTACACTACTTGGGAACCCGGCCTTAAAGATAAACACAGGCAAAATGAAAAATAAATACTAAAGGATTTGGCGTCCACCCAGGTGTGGAATAAGATTGGGGCAGGACATTGAGTGACCCCATTATATTTTTTGGAAGGAAATAAACATAAATTAAAACTAATGAAGACAAAAAGTGGAGAATTTTTCCATTGCAACCAACTAGATCACTGTCCTTGAAAAATCCAAACTAGTTTTGAAAAAATAACATAAAAAAAGTTGCCTGATAGTGCTAAACAACGTCCAAAAGTACCATATAATGTCCACATAACAGTGCCACACATTAACATTGCTGAAAAATATCCAAATAACAGTATTATATAGGGCAAAGTAACAATGGTAAAGAATGTAAAAATAACAGTGGAGTTCACATAATAGTTCATATAGTGCACAAATAATGTCATACAAAGTCAAACAACAATATGCGAATACCAGTGCCCATAGCAGTGCCCATCTCCAAACCGGTGCCAAAGATTATCTTAACAATAGATATACAATATATAAATGAGAGTGACAGAAGACGTCCACGTAATAAAGCCAAACAGTGCACAAATAACAGACACTCAATATCCAAAAGACAGTCCCATACAAGTAATAGCGCCATATAGTGCACAAATAACAGACACTCAATATCCAAAAGACAGTCCCATACAAGTAATAGCGCCATGTAGTGCACACACATATAAAACATACAATATATACCCACGCACATGCCGCATGCTCCGGGCAGCTCTCTATTACAACTATGGTAAGGAGATGTCAGACACGCTTATAACTTATGATTCTGTTTTCAGCTTTTGGATGTGGAGAAAACTTATACATGTCTAGCAGGCTGCAGAATTGGACTAAAGTGATCCAAGGCTGGTGGGATGAAAATAAAGATTTTGATTATGGATCTGGACCAAAACAAAGCAGCAGTGTCATTGGCCATTATACCCAGGTAGGGCGCGCGTTTCAAGTCCATGTTTGTGTCTGCGCCTCTACTGTACAAATAATTTAGGATTTATCTACTACTATTATGTTGTAATTTACTCTGCGTAATTCTATGCAATACAAACTTTAATATACAACATTTCCCATGATATTTTATAGGGGTTGTCTCATCACAGATAACCATTATGTCTCCTGAGACCCCTGTAAATAAAGGCGCAGCTATAGAGTGCAGAGGTATCAGTCACACTCTGGTCCTGGTGCCTGAGGGGGGCAAACAGCCCTTCTACTTCATAAGAAGACACTAGTTTTATAAAAGGCACAAGGTGTAGGGACCCCATTACGGATTTTAAAGGTAGACCGCAACTGATTTTGCCGGTGGAAGTTGCTGTTGTCTGATCTTTTAGTTTCTTTTTGAGTTGGCCGACTGCATAGTAAAGTGTAGCTGGCTGCACTTTCCTATACAGTTAAGTAAGACCTCTCCGGTCAATGCCAAAAGGACACCCTTAAATATGGGTCTATTCAGCGTAAGCGACAAAAGTATTTCCGATCACATACGCTGAACGGAAACACCCAACGTGGTTTGTTGGTATATTTCATTGTCCACACCTTGGTTCCCCTTGAATGGCTACCGTATTTCAGGAGGCCCCAACCTACCGGCTAATGGGTAGCCCTATCCTTAGCAATATTTCCAAGGTTTAGTACCTCAAAAATGTGAGATGGGTAATACTGGCCATTAATTTGAACTCCAAAACATTTATGTGCCCTTGCAATCTCCCCTATTTTCATTTACATGTCAGGAAGGAGAGCACTTTATGGAGAATTGATTGAGGGTTGTTGTTTAAAGCGTTTTTCCGGGAGCAAACAATCACATTTAGTTAAATCAAACAATGCAAAACAAGTAACTTGCAATATACTTACGTTGGATCTGATGAATGTAGCGGAATATCCTATCTTCATTCACGTGACCGCTTGCTAATCCAAAATTGGCACTTACTCTGCAGACCCGTCCATTAGCTCCGATGTAAAGGATCTGCCAGACACAGCTTCTGTGTCGACGCCCGTGGTTAATCAGTCTCCACCTGCTCCTAGGTCTGATAGAGTGACTCGATCTGCTACCACTCAGGCTGGTAGGCTGAGGAGTGGGAGAACCTATCACAGCCTGGCCAGACGGAGCTAGCTCCCGCCCTCGGTCTATTTATACCTTCATTTCCTGCTCTTCCTTTGCCTGTGATTCTCTCTTGTTTCCTGACTCTGCTGTTCCTGCTAGTACTATTGACCTCTGCTTCATATTGACCCTGGCTTGACTGACTATTCTCCTGCTCTGCGTTTGGTACCTCGTACACTCCTGGTTTGACTCGGCTCGTTCACTACTCTTGTTGCTCACGGTGTTGCCGTGGGCAACTGCCCCATTTCCCTTAGCTTCTGTGTACCCTTGTCTGTTTGTCTGTCGTGCACTTATTGAGCGTAGGGACCGTCGGCCAGTTGTACGCCGTCGCATAGGACGGGCCGTGAGAACACTCAGCGTGGTCTCCGGTCATGTGATCATTATGACAACCTGTCACAACGATCACATTGCTCCTAACAGCAGCGCCGACTGTGAGGAGCTCTGTGATACAGCTGTCTAAAGACAGCTGACATCACAGAGCTTTCACCCGGAGACCACTCAGTGTGGTCTCCGGTCATGTGATCGCTGTGACAGCCTGTCACAGCGATTACATAGCTCCTCCCAGCAGCGCTTGTGCGCAGACGGTAAGGCGCTCAGCTATGTGAACGCTTTTACAGCCTTTCACAGCGATCACATGCGTGCCGACGGTAAGGAGCTCCATGATGTAGCTGTCTAGAGACAGCTGTATCACCGGGCTTCAGAGTGGTCTCTGGCCAGATGATCGCTGTCACAGCGATCACCAGTTGCATCTTCTCCCTCTCTGGCAGACAGAAGAATAATGTAATGTAAAAAAAAAACACACTTTTTATTTTTTCAATAAAAATTTCCTCTATAAATAAATTTGTCTATCTGCTACACGGCAACTTTGGCTACGTACGACACAGGTTGACAAGCCAAAGATCGCTATGTACCGTAGCCTACATTGCATGTAATAAAAGTCAATGTGGTTGTGTCGCAACGCGCAATTTGCCTCGACATGACATTTGCAAGAAATCCAAACTGTCGTGTCGCAGTTACTTGCAGGTCCCAACGCAACCACATTGACTTTCATTACTTGCGGTGTAGGCTATGGGACATAGCGATCTTCGGTGGGACAACCTGTGTCGTGGCCAAAGTCACCATGTAACTCACACGGAGTACAAGGCAAGTAGATGAGATTTTACAAATCTCATCTGCATGCTGCAGACATTTTACACGGCAGATTTTCAATTATTTAAATTAATACCTTGGGGTCTACTTTCCATAAAGTAATCATATTTGGGGTGTCAAAGGGGTTTTCCAGTCCACAAAAATTGATGGCCTATCCTCAGGATAAGCCATCAATATCTGATAGGTCTCCCTGCAGATCGGCTGTTTTGAAGGGGCCACAGTGCTCTACATTATGAATCACGGACACACTTGTAGCGGCGGTTCACAGTGGCCCCTTGAAAACAGCCGATCGACGGGAGTGCCGGGAGTCGGACCCTGATAGATCAGATATTGATGGCCTATACTGAGGAAACTGCGTCGGCAAACGCGTCAAAAAATGGCCGAAAATGCCTCCTATTGGTTTCAATGGGAGGCGGAGGTGTTTTTACCGATTTTAGTGCTCGCGGGAAAAAGAAGTAGCATGCCATATTTTCGGGTGTTTACGTCTCTGACCCCCCATTGACATCAATGGGAGGCAGAGCAAGTGTTTTTCGCTGAATTTTTGCCCGCGGCACTCAATGGCTGCGGGCAAAAACGATGCGAAAAATGCGGCAAACGGCATGCAGGCAGATCAAAATCTGCCTCGGAATTCCAGACAGAATTTTGAGGCAGAATTTTCTGCCTGCAAAAAAACTCAGTGTGAACAGGGCCTAATACAGGATCTCTTGGAACAGATCCAGCAGCAGGTGAGGAAAATATGCTGACTGGATTGTGCGTACCAAGATGTCTGACATGGGTGGAGTGGGCAGACTTACGGTTATCAGGCTGTGAAAGAGGCGGGGGAGGGAGATGCTTGCCTGTACTTAGATCAGGGATAGATGGAGGCACAAAGGATAATGATGATTATTAGTGTGTAAGACCGTGTGCAGGGAGGGAGCTGCATGAAATTAGTAACTTGAGCAGGGAAAGATCCTGTGAACATAGAGGGGCGTGGCGCAGTATGCAAATAGCTGAGATGCTTTGGAGGAAGGGGGCAGATGCAACTGTCTCCTCAGATGCAGCAGGGGATCATGGGTATGGTGGATTACAAGACAGGAAACAGACAGCAAGTGATGTAAACAAACAGAAAGAGCAGCAGCCAGTGACGATGGAGATCAAACAGAAACTGGTTAGAAGTTTAATAGGGGGTATTAGGGAAGGCAAACCAAGGCTGGGGGACACTTTTTAGATTTTTTTTTTCCTGGACAACTCCTTTAACATGTACAATTGCATACCTCCCAACTTTTGAATTCGGAAAAGAGGGACATTTTAAACCACGCCCCCTAACCACGCCCAATATACGGCATCAACATCAAATTGCGGCCAGATCCTTCTGCAAATAACAAGCGCACATTCTCACTGCGGATCTCTGGACTGTCTGGATATCACAGATATCATGGATCCGGTTATATCGTCTTTGTGTTACTTTTCCTATCTTGGATATAACATTTGCTCATCACGGCGACAGCAGCTGCAGGACAAACCAAAAGGCTGAGAACAATGAAAGTCAAGAGGGAGACCCTGGTAGCAGAGTTACATGATGGGGATTTTTTTTTTCCAGTTGTGTAACTCTGCTACCGGTCAATGGAAAAATCATGCACCAGAGCCCCCGTGTAGATCGCTCCACACACAGCCCCCCTGTACATAGCTCCACACACAGCCCCCCTGTACATAGCGCCAGACACAGCCCCCCTGTAGATAGCGCCAGACACAGCCCCCCTGTAGATAGCTCCACACACAGCCCCCCCTGTAGATAGCTCCACACACACAGCCCCCTGTAGATTGCTCCACACACAGCCCCCTGTACATAGCGCCAGATACAGCCCCCCTGTAGATAGCTCCACACACAGGCCCCCTGTAGATAGCTCCACACACAGCCCACCTGTACATAGCTCCACACACAGCACCCCTGTACATAGCTCCACACACAGCCCCCTGTAGATAGCTCCACACACAGCCCCCTGTTTATAGTGGCACACACAGCCCCCCTGTAGATAGCTCCAGATACAGCTCCCCTGTACATAGCGCCAAATACAGCCCCCAAGTAGATAGCTCCAGATACAGCCCCCTATAGATAGCTCCAGATACAGCCCCCATGTAGATAGCCCCACACACAGCCCCCTGTAGATAACTCCAGACACAGCCCCCCTGTACATAGCGCCAGACACAGCCGCCCTGTAGATAGTTCCAGATACAGCCCCCATGTAGATAGCCCCACACACAACCCTCTGTAGAAAGCTCCAGACACAGCCCCCCTGTACATAGCGCCAGATACAGCCCCCCTGTAGATAGATCTAGATACAACCCCCTGTAGATAGCTCCAGACATAGCCCCCCTGTACATAGCGCCAGATACAGCCCCCCTGTAGATAGATCTAGATACAACCCCCTGTAGATAGCTCCAGACACAGCCCCCCTGTAGATAGCGCCAGATACAGCCCCCTGTAGATAGCTCCACACACAGCCTCTCTGTAGATAGCTCCAGACACAGTCCCCCTGTAGATAGCTCCAGACACAGGCCCCCTGTAGGTAGCGCAACACACAGCTCCTTAGGCCTTATTCACACGACAGGGTCCGAGCGTCGGACGATAAAAACGTCCGTTTTGCATCCGTTCCTATTCCATTCCGGGTCGTGTTGCCGTTTTTAATGGCCGATTTTTACCCGTTTTGCATCCGTTGTTTTCCCTGTCCGTTTTAAAATCGGATGAATTTCATTTCAATTTTTTGCCACACACTTCTCTATGTAGATAATGCCACAGCCCCCATGGTAGGTAATGCCACACAGCCCCCTGTAGGTAATGCCACCCAGCCCCCTGTAGGTAATGCCACCCAGCCCCCTGCAGGTAATGCCACCCAGCCCCTTGCAGATAATGCCACCCAGCCCCATGAAGGTAATGCCACCCAGCCCCCTGTATGTAATGCAGGTAATGCCGCCCAGCCCCCTGTATGTAATGCCACCCAGCCCTCTGCAGGTAATACCACCCAGCCACCGGCAGGTAATGCCACCCATCCCCCTGTATGTAATGCCACCCAGCCCTCTGCAGGTAATGCCACCCAGCCCCCGGCAGGTAATGCCACCCAGCCCCCTGTATGTAATGCCACCCAGCCCTCTGCAGGTAATACCACCCAGCCACCGGCAGGTAATGCCACCCAGCCCCCTGTATGTAATGCCACCCAGCCCTCTGCAGGTAATGCCACCCAGCCCCCGGCAGGTAATGCCACCCAGCCACCTGTATGTAATGCCACCCAGCCCTCTGCAGGTAATGCCACCCAGTCCTCTTCAGGCTATGCCAACCAGCCCCCGGCAGGTAATGCCACCCAGCCCCCGGCAGGTAATGCCATCCAGCCCCCTGTATGTAATGCCACCCAGCCCCCTGCAGGTAATGCCACCCAGCCCCCTGTAGGTAATGCCACCCAGCTCCCTGTATGTAATGCCACCAAGTCCCCTGTAGGTAATTCCACACAGCCCCTTGTAAGGTGCACCCATCCCCCCCTTCCAGGAGGAGTCACTGACTTGAATGTCTATATATGGACAGTGTAGTCACTGACTTCTCCTGGAGAAGAATTCCAGGCCACAGGGTCGGGGATACCGCTTCAGAAGTGAGTGACGTCACTGTGTCCATATATGGACAGTTTGGTCACTCACTTCTTCTGTAGCGGAATCCCCGGCCATAGGGTCGGGGATTCCGCTTCAGAAGTGAATGACGTCGCTGTGTCCATTTATGGACAGTGTAGTCACTCACTTCTCCTGTAGCGGAATCCCCGGCCACAGGGTCGGGGATTCCGCTTCAGAAGTGAGTGACGTCACTGTGTCCATATATGGACAGTGTAGTCACTCACTTCTCCTGTAGCGGAATCCCCGGCCATAGGGTCGGCGATTCCGCTTCAGAAGTGAGTGACGTTGCTGTGTCCATATATGGACAGTGTAGTCACTCACTTCTCCTGTAGCGGAATCCCCGGCCATAGGGTCGGGGATTCCCGCTTCAGAAGTGAATGACGTCGCTGTATCCATATATGGACAGTGTAGTCACTCATTTCTCCTGTAGCAGAATCCCCGGCCACAGGGTCGGGGATTCCGCTTCAGAAGTGAGTGACGTCGTTGTGTCCATATGACACATATGTAAGGGTGACAGGTCAGGTGACTGGACTGGTCCACTCCCGGGCCGGCATCGATCCCAGTGAGAACACCGCTGCAAGACTCCTGCCTTCTTCTGATCGCTGCTGCAGTCAGCTGTTTTGATGCAGCGCCCAGCGGGACATTTTGAAGACCGGGCGGGACAGCGGTGAGAAACCGGGACAGTCCCGCCGGAATCGGGACGGTTGAGAGGTATGCAATTGTACACCGCCATCTATGTATAAATATTATTCTTCTAGTCTATAATATAGATAGTTCATTATTTTTGATCAGCATGTATAGTCTGTTCTACTACATCATGTACTAACCTAGAGTCTTTATTGCCTTGAATTATTACGTTTTTAAAACTTGGTTTGTCTTATATGTGCAATAAAATTTGTTATATTTTTATATACCTATATATTAAAGAAGAAGAAATCCCACAGCACACCGGAGTAATCAAAAACAGTGGTTTATTCAGCCAACACAGCCGCAACGTTTCTGTCCTATAGATATATATGTATATTTATATTTACATGTATATATCTATATACTCCCTTTTTTTCTGGTATGGTTTAACGATTAGAGGACCGCTGACAAATCAGTGCTGATGATGACATGATTATTAGACAACGTGCCCAACAGAATTTTTGTAGCATGTGAGCTCATATTGCCCTTGCTGTCCATAGATACACCAGTCTTAGTGAAGGAGATAGTTTTTATTTTTCCGTGGATATAGCCGTATAAGGGCTTGATTTTTTGCGGGACGAGTTGTAGTTTTTCATGTTGCCATTTTTTGTACCATATAATGTACTAGGAAACTGGAAAAGTCTTTGTGCGGTGGAATGGGAAAAACTGTGATTCCCGTATTCTGCGAGTCATTACGATACCAAATTTAAATGTTGTTTTTTTTTATATTTGACTACTTTTGCCAGGAATAAACGAATTGTTAAAATTAAAATTTATTTTGTTTTACCATATTCTGAGAGCCATAACTTTTATTTTTCCGTTGATTGAGCTGTATAAGGGCTTATCATTTGTGGGACAAGATGTAGTTTTAATGTACCATTATGGCGTACATGCGAGTTTTTAATAACTTTTTATTTCAATTCTTTGTGGGAAATTAAGTGACCAAAAAATAGCGATTCTGGCATTTTTTATTTTTTTTACTGTGTTCACCGAGCGGGTTACATGTTAGGGTATGTGCACACACACTAATTACGTCCGTAATTGACGGACGTATTTCGGCCGCAAGTCCCGGACCGAACACAGTTCAGGGAGCCGGGCTCCTAGCATCATAGTTATATACGATGCTAGGAGTCCCTGCCTCTCTGCAGGACAACTGTCCCGTACTGTAATCATGTTTTCAGTACGGGACAGTAGTTCCACGGAGAGGCTGGGGCTCCTAGCATCGTACATAAGTATGATGCTAGGAGCCCGGCTCCCTGCACTGTGTTCGGTCCGGGACTTGCGGTCGAAATATGTCCGTCAATTACGGACGTAATTAGTGTGTGTGCACATACCCTTATATTGTAATAGTCCTGACTTTTACTGACGCGGCAATACCAATTATGATTATTTTATTTATTTTTTTAGAATGTTTTAGGGGGAAAATGGGAAAACTTTTAACATATTTTTTGTACATAAAAAAACCTTTATTTATCTGTATTTCATTTTTATTTATTGGCCCCCCTTGAAGATTTGAACCAGTGAATGTTGGATTGTCTCCTATTAAGCCCTACAAAAATGGCAGACCTGAGGGCCTTCATTAGGCACCCAGGCTGTCATGACAACCTTTCGTCACCCCACAATCGTGTTCCAGGGGGCTAATGTTCTGTCAGAGTGGGCTGACCCCCTCTTTCTAACTGTTCAGATGCCACCGTCACTTTTGACCGCCGTATCTAAGTGGTTCAACTGGCGAGAGTCCGCTCGTTACACTGAGGTGTCAGCTGTATCGTACAGCCAACACCCTTGTAGCATGAAACGGGCTCAGCCCCTGAGCCCGCTCCATACTTCTTTTACCCGGCTATGACATAAGTATACGGTATACGCCTGGAAGGGGTTAAAAAAAATTGCTCAAATCACGCCAACTATCTCTTTAACTTGGACCGGTGAAAGATGTGCCAGTCTTAGTAAATGTCGGCATATATTTTTTTCCATCCTTTTGCTTTTGATTACTTAGTTTCCTAACTGACTAATTCTCATTATTATGTTTTTTATTTCTTGCAGCTCGTCTGGTATAGGTCCTTTAAAATCGGTTGTGCATTAGCTTATTGTCCCAAGCAGAGTTTCGTTTACTATTACGTCTGTCAATACTGCCCAGCGTGAGTACATTTACATTCTTGGCATTTTTTTAAATATCACAATTGATGTCTGTCTGGTCCACTGATGTCTGTTTTCACGACGTATGCAGTTGCAGGTATTTGTTTTGCTACTAGACCATCTCGGGCCCCTGCAGGCAGCACAACCGAGGAGGGGGGGGGGAGAGGCTTTTATATATATTTTTAATTAATTTTTCTTTAAGCAAAAATGTTATAGGGTAAGTCTACAATAAGTGTATTTGATGCAAAATAGCTTTCCTGCAGAAGGAAGAAAACCTTTTCTCCCACATATATGTAACAACCCTGTAAATTAATGTTGGACGCTTTATTGAGTCTTGAAACACGACATGTTATTAGCCAAACTAGGAACACCCATCTGTATACAGAACTGGTTTGACGTTGTTGCTCCTCATCAGTACAGAATAGGGTTCTGTTGGCTAAATGATGATCTTGGAAGGTGATGATTCTCCTTGTGGAGATCCAGCTGGTAGGAAGTCTTAAGGGCATTGCTCCCTTGGAAAAAGTATGCAAAATAGCTCTTCTCCAGAAGGAAGGAAACTGTCAATCTAGTGCCACCTATAGGTGACTACACTGTAAGTTAATGTTGGACTCTATATCCCACCTTGAAACATAACTCAGCTAGATGTTTGTCCAAGAGCTGCTTTAAAAGCGCCTCTCTCAGCCAATCAGAACCCTACTCTGTACTGATGAGGAGCATCAACTCCGAAACAGTGCTGTATACAGATAGGTGTCTTTAGTTTGTTTATTTTCAATGTTTTCTTTCTTCTGGAGGAGTGCTATTTTACATACTTTTTTCTAGGGAGAATTACTCTTAAGACTCTCTACCAACTGGATCTCCGCAGGGAAAATTATCACCTGCCAAAAGCTGCTTCAAAGGCATCTCACTCAGCCAGGGATGACAAACTGATTTCAGTCCATCCACGATGCTTGGCATGGGAGCAAGCAAAGTGGGCAGCACATCTTGGTCAAACTATAAAAGTATAAAGTGCTTTAGCTATCTCTACAATAGGAATTTGAATAAGTGTTTTCTGGAAGTGGAAACAATATTGAGGGGTTGCCCATGGCTATAAGGTTGGGAACCCCTACTATAACCTCAGTAAATATGCTTGCTATTTTACATGTTGTGTATTGAATGTAAAGTATTATTCAATCTAACACCATGTCCCCGTTTCATGACAGAGGAAATGTAAAGAAGAATCTTCATTGTCCGTATGAAGCCGGAGAAGCATGTTCCCAATGTAAACATGCTTGTAATAATGGCCTTTGTGGTAAGTTGTTTTTACTGAAAAGAATATCAGAAGGATTGGGACCCCCACTTTTTATTTTAATAAGGGCCCAATCACCCCATTTATACAGTAGAAGCTGGATGACAGCAACTACGAGAGGGAGGGGAATGGGAGTTCGGCCCTGTACCCTCACTTGCAGGCTGCACATTTCAGTAAGGGGAAAGCAGACTTGAATTACTGCATCCCTTTACTTCCTCCTGGCTGAGATAGATAGATAGATAGATAGATAGATAGATAGATAGATAGATAGATAGATAGATAGATAGATAGATAGATAGATAGATAGATAGATAGATATGAGATGTTGTTGTTGTGTGATATCATGCTGCAGCAAGTTATCAGAGTCAAGATAAAGATGGCTACATCCGTAGTTGCCAACATTTGAAGCAAATTTCCAGGGACAGTTAGGGTGTGGCGTCTTTGGCAGGTGTGTCTTAGCGGGTGTGGCTTATCTGATGGGTGTCGCTAGTGGGCATGGCTTTCTTTCCAGAATTTCTACATAGAGATAAATGAACAAAAATGTCTGCACTAGTTTGGCTGGCAACTACTATGGTGGCCAGTATCTCTCTCTAGTTATCCGGTTGTTTACAGGCAAGTGATGTCTCACTTTATCACTAGGGCTAGGTGATATGTGCTGAACACTACTGGCAGTGTAAAAACCAGCATAAATAGTGCCACACAGAGTGCCCCTTGAAGATGGTGCTCCACACTGCCCCCAGTAGATAGTGCCACACACTGCTTCCTGTAGATAATGCCACAGTGCCCCCTGTAGATAGTGCCACATGGCCCCCCTGTAGAAAATGCCACAGTGCCCTCTGTAGATAGTGTCACACAGCCCCTGTAGATAATGCCACAGAGCCCCCTGTAGATAGTGCCACATGGCCCCCCTGTAGATAATGCCACAGTGCCCTCTGTAGATAGTGCCACACAGCCCCCTGTAGATAGTGCCACACAGCCCCCCTGTAGATAGTGCCACACAGCCCCCCTGTAGATAGTGCCACACAACCCCCCTGTATAGTGCCACACAGCCCCCCTGTAGATAGTGCCACACAGCCCCCCTATAGTTAGGGCCACACAGCCCCCCTGTAGATAGAGCCACACATCCCTCCTGTAGATAGAGCCACACAGCCCCCCTGTAAATAGAGGCACGCAGCCCCACTGTAGATGATGCCACACTGAATGGCAGAGCAGGAAGCGGATAGTTTCCTGCTCTGCCATAGTATTTCATTACCATAGCCAATGTAGCCATTCCATGGCAAGTCCCGGGACAGTAATTTGCCGAGACTGTCTCTGTAAATTCGGGACAGTCCCGGCATATTCAGGACAGTTGGCAAGTATGGATAGATAGATAGATAGATAGATAGATAATGATATAGATCTAGCTAAAATAACTTGAATATTTTAAACACAAAGGGAATTACATGTTCTCTGTTTGTCTGTAGAGGAAACTTACAGGCTAATAAAGTCCTGTGATCACAGCAGCATCAGCGCTCACTTGAAAAAGCAGTCTCTTTCTTTCCTGGCAATATGAGAGGAGGAGTGTAATGTTCGCTAGCAGGCCTGTATATATGGTGACTGTGACCGTGCGGCAGCTCCACTGTATGTGTAGCATAAACACATAATGATAGCAACTCCCTGTTAGAGAATTTGGAGGAAGGAGAGGTCTGCAGCACAACAGCTAAGGTTTGATGGGAAAGGCTTCACATGGATTCTGTACATGAGAATCTAAGACAAGTGTTTATGTTTCACTGGAGGTAAAACTGAACTAAAAATACATTACAGCAACTGTTATCCTTCTTTTCAGTTAATCCTTGTCCATATGATGATGAGTTTGAAGAATGCTCAGATTACAAGGACTTGTGTGATTCAGAGGAGGAAGACATGGACGAAGAATATAAGATTAAGAACATCTGTAAGGAGACTTGTAACTGTGATTCAGAGATCCGTTAATCCCCCTAATGTCAGGCAGACCAACAAATGTATCATATAGAAATAGATGAATGTTCTCAGACCTTATATCCTTATATTTACACATGGACACAATTAGAAATAAAGACGTAATAAAATGGTTTCTGCTTTCTTGATTCATGTAATGATGGGGGTAGGGAAACAGACAAGTGAGCCCTAATCTACCCGCCACTCAGTCCCTGCCTACTTGCAACGACCCGCCCTAGGCGACGGGGTACAACTGGGCGACGGTCCCTACGCTCAGTAAGTGCACGACAGACAAACAGACAAGGGTACACAAAGCTAAGGGAAATGGGGCAGTTGTCCACGGCAACACCATGAGCAACAAGAGTGGTGAACGAGCCGAGTCAATCCAGGAGTGTACGAGGTACCAAACGCTGAGCAAGAGAGTAGTGAACAAGCCGAGTCAAACCAGGAGTGTACGAGGTACCAAAACGCAGAGCAGGAGAGTAGTCAGCAAGCCAGGGTCAGAATGAAGCAGGGTCAAATAGTTCAGAAGCTGCAGCAGGGCCAGGAAACCACACGAGAAGAATCACAAGCAAGGAGGAACAGGAAAGGCAGGTATAAATAGACAGAGGGCGGGAGCTAGCTCCATCTGGCCAGGCTGTGATAGGCTCTCCCACTCCTAAGCCTGCCATCCTGAGTGGTGGAAGATGGAGTCAGTTTCACAGACATAGAAGCAGGTGCAGACTGATTACCTATGGGCGTATACACAGAAGCTGTGCCTGGCAGATCCTTTACAGCACCCCCCTTTTATGAGGGGCCACCGGACCCTTTCTAGGTGGACCTGGTTTATTGGGGAAACGAAGGTGGAACTTCCTGACCAATACCCCAGCGTGAACATCCCGGGCGGGTACCCAAGTCCTCTCCTCAGGCCTGTATCCTCTCCAATGGACCAGGTACTGGAGGGAGCCTTGGACCATCTTGCTGTCCACAATCTTGGCCACCTCGAATTCCACCCCCTCAGGGGTGAGAACGGGGACAGGAGGTTTCCTCGAGGGAGCCAAGGACGGGGAGCAGTGTTTAAGGAGGGAGGCATGAAACACGTCGTGTATTCGAAAAGATGGGGGCAACTCCAGTCGGAAGGAGACAGGATTGAGGACTTCAATGACCTTATACGGCCCTATAAACCGGGGAGCATACTTCTTGGACGGGACCTTAAGGCGCAAGTTCTTAGACGATAACCACACCAGATCCCCGACCATAAACAAGGGGTTAGCAGAACGTCTTCTATCTGCCTGAGTTTTTTGTATGCTCTGGGACGCCTCTAGGTTCTTCTGAACCTGGGCCCAGACTGTGCACAGTTCTCGATGAACGACCTCTACCTCGGGATTGTTGGAACTACAAGGTGAAACGGAGGAGAACCGTGGATTAAACCCAAAATTACAGAAAAAGGGGGAGACCCCTGACGAGTTACTGACCCGGTTATTAAGGGAAAATTTGGCGAGGGGAATGAATGAGACCCAATCATATTGACAGTCAGAGATAAAACACCTTAAATATTGTTCTAGAGACTGATTAGTCCTCTCGGTTTGGCCATTAGTTTCAGGATGGAAGGCAGAGGAGAAGGACAGATCAATCTCCAACTTTTTACAGAAGGCTCTCCAAAACAATGAAACAAATTGTACCCCTCTGTCAGAAACAATATTGACAGGGACCCCATGGAGACGTAGGATGTGTTTGACAAACAAGGTAGCTAACGTCTTAGCATTGGGTAGTTTCTGAGGGGCACAAAGTGGCACATCTTACTGAAGCGGTCTACTACAACCCACACCACCGACTTGCCTTGAGATAGAGGCAAATCGGTGATAAAATCCATGGAGATATGGGTCCAAGGTCTCTGGGGAATGGGCAAAGAATGTAGTAAGCCCGCTGGTCGGGACCTGGGAGTCTTGGACCTAGCACAAACCTCACAAGCGGCGACGTAGGCCTTAACGTCTTTAGGCAACCCAGGCCACCAATAGTTTCTGGCAATGAGGTGCTTGGTACCCAGGATGCCTGGATAACCAGATAGTGCGGAGTCATGATTTTCCCTAAGTATCCTTAGCCGGAATTGCAGGGGAACAAACAACTTGTTCTCAGGAAGGTTCCCGGGAGCTGAACCTTGATCAGCCGCAATTTCAGAGACTAAATCAGAATCAATAGAAGAAATGATTATACCTGGAGGGCTGGCCATGAAGCTACGCGACAGTGCATCAGCCTTAATATTTTTAGACCCAGCCCTATAGGTAACCAAAAAGTTGAATCTGGTAAAAAATAGCGCCCAACGAGCTTGTCTCGGGTTTAGCCTCCGGGCAGATTCTAGGAAAACCAGATTCTTGTGGTTGGTAAGGACCGTTACCTGGTGCCTAGCCCCCTCCAGGAAGTGGCGCCACTCTTCAAATGCCCATTTAATGGCTAAGAGTTCGCGGTTGCCAATATTATAGTTACTCTCAGTGGGCGAAAACTTCCTGGAGAAGTAGGCACAGGGACGGAGATGGGTGAGGGACCTGGTACCCTGGGACAAGACAGCCCCCACTCCCACCTCGGATGCGTCAACCTCCACGATAAATTGCTCCATTTGGTTGGGCTGAACCAGCACCGGGGCTGAGATAAAGCACTTCTTAAGGACCTCAAAAGCCTGGACAGCCTCAGGAAGCCAGTGGAGGAGATTAGCACCTTTGCGAGTGAGGTCCGTAAGAGGCTTAGCGATGACCGAGAAGTTAGCAATAAATCTCCTGTAATAATTAGTGAACCCCAAGAAACACTGTAACGCCTTCAGGGAGGCAGGTTGGACCCATTCCGCCACAGCCTGGACCTTGGCGGGGTCCATGCGGAATTCATGAGGAGTGAGGATTTGACCCAAAAATGGTATCTCCTACACCCCAAACACACATTTTTCGGTCTTCGCAAACAGTTTGTTTTCCCGAAGGACCTGGAGCACCTTCCTGACATGCTCAATGTGGGAGGACCAGTCCTTGGAAAACACAAGTATGTCATCAAGGTACACTGCAAGAAATACCCCCAGGTAATCTCTTAAAATCTCATTTATGAAATTTTGGAAGACCGCGGGAGCATTACACAAGCCAAAGGGCATGACGAGGTATTCGAAATGACCTTCGGGCGTATTAAACGCAGTCTTCCACTCATCCCCCTCTTTGATGCGGATAAGGTTATACGCCCCCCGTAGATCAAACTTAGAGAACCATTGGGCCCCCTGAACCTGATTAAAGAGATCAGGAATCAAAGGAAGGGGATACTGGTTCCTTACAGTGACCTTATTCAAGTTACGGTAGTCAATGCATGGCCTAAGACCACCATCCTTCTTCCCTACGAAGAAGAAGCCAGCACCTACCGGAGAAGTAGAGGGGCGAATGAAACCCTTGGCCAGGCATTCCTGGATATACTCTCTCATGGCTTCACGTTCGGGACAAGAGAGATTAAATATCCTACCCTTAGGGAGCTTAGCTCCTGGTACCAAATCGATAGCGCAATCGTATTCTCTATGAGGAGGTAACACTTCGGAGGCCTCCTTAGAGAAAACATCAGCGAAGTCCTGAACAAACTCAGGTAGCGTGTTCACCTCCTTACGGGGAGAAATAGAATTAACAGAAAAACATGACGTCAAGCATTCATTACCCCATTTGGTAAGGTCCCCAGTATTCCAGTCAAACGTGGGATTATGCAACTGCAACCAGGGAAGGCCTAAAACCAAATCGGACGATAATCCCTGCATCAACAGTACAGAGCACTGCTCCAAATGCATGGAGCCAACAAGGAGTTCAAAAACAGGGGTATGTTGTGTAAAATAACCATTAGCAAGAGGAGTGGAGTCGATACCCACTACCGGGACAGGTTTAGGCAAATCAATCAAAGCCATAGCTAGAGACATAGCAAATTCCACAGACATGATATTAGCAGAAGACCCTGAATTCACGAAGGCACTGCCGGTAGCAGACCTACCACCAAAAGAGACCGGAAAGGGAAGCAAGATTTTATTACGTTTCATATTTACGGGAAATACCTGTGTGCCCAAGTGACCTCCCCGATGATCACTTAGGCACGGAAGTTTTCCGGCTGCTTATTCTTACGCCTAGGACAGGTGTTCACTTGATGCTTTTCATCCCCACAATAGAAGCAGAGACCATTCTTCCGGCGGAACTCTCTACGTTGTCGGGGGGACACGGAGGCCCCGAGTTGCATAGGTACCTCCGATTCTTCCATGGAAGAGCGAAGCAATGGGACCTCGGGAGGCATCATGGGGGAGTCAGAGGGGAAAAGACAAAAACGTTCAAGTTGTCATTCCCTGAGACGTCGGTCAAGTCGTACCGCTAAAGCCATAACCTGGTCTAGGGAGTCAGAAGAGGGATAGCTAACTAGCAGGTCTTTCAGGGCGTTCGACAGACCCAACCTAAACTGGCACCTTAAGGCAGGGTCATTCCACCGAGAAGCTACGCACCACTTCCTAAAGTCAGAACAATACTCCTCAACAGGTCTCTTAACCTGACGTAAGGTCACCAGCTGACTCTCGGCAAAGGCAGTCCTGTCAGTCTCGTCATAAATGAGTCCGAGAGCAGAAAAGAAAAGATCAACAGAGGAAAGTTCGGGGGCGTCAGGAGCCAAGGAGAAGGCCCATTCTTGGGGCCCTTCCTGGAGCCGGGACATAATTATACCTACCCGCTGGCTCTCAGAACCTGAGGAGTGAGGCTTTAAGCGAAAGTAGAGCCTACAACTCTCCCGAAAGGAGAGAAAAGCCCTCTGGTCCCCTGAGAATCAGTCAGGCAACTTGAGGTGGGGTTCAAGAGGTGAGGTGAGGGGCACTACCATGGTAGCGTCAGGCTGGTTGACCCTCTGAGCCAGGGAATGGACCTGTAGGGAGAGACCCTGCATTTGCTGAGCCAGGGTCTCAAGGGGGTCCATAGTAGTGTGAGGGACCAGGGTAGCCTAGGTATATGGGCTTGTGATTATGTAATGATGGGGGTAGGGAAACAGACAAGTGAGCCCTAATCTACCCGTCACTCAGTCCCTGCCTACTTGCAACGACCCACCCTAGGCGACGGGGTATAACTGGGCGACGGTCCCTACGCTCAGTAAGTGCACGACAGACAAACAGACAAGGGTACAGAAAGCTAAGGGAAATGGGGCAGTTGCCCACGGCAACACCGTGAGCAACAAGAGTGGTGAACGAGCCAAGTCAAACCAGGAGTGTACTAGGTACCAAACGCTGAGCAGGAGAGTAGTGAACAAGCCGAGTCAAACCAGGAGTGTACGAGGTACCAAACGCAGAGCAGGAGAGTAGTCAGCAAGCCAGGGTCAGAATGAAGCAGGGTCAAATAGTTCAGAAGCTGCAGCAGGGCCAGGAAACCACACGAGAAGAATCACAAGCAAGGAGGAACAGGAAAGGCAGGTATAAATAGACAGAGGGCGGGAGCTAGCTCCATCTGGCCAGGCTGTGATAGGCTCTCCCACTCCTAAGCCTGCCATCCTGAGTGGTGGAAGATGGATTCAGTTTCACAGACATAGAATCAGGTGCAGACTGATTACCTATGGGCGTATACACAGAAGCTGTGCCTGGCAGATCCTTTACAATTCATTTATTAGATTATTATTTTCTCAAAATTGTATTGTTCGGATGCAGGGTGACCTCTACCTTTAGTGTGAGTAGGACTTATATACCGAAGTTTAGTCTGTCTACAGTATCTATCTATCTATCTATCTATCTATCTATCTATCTATCTATCTATCTATCTATCTATCTATCTATCTATCTATCTATCTATCTATCTATCTATCTATCTATCTATCGGCGTAATTAGGAAAGACTGGGCCCCATAGCAAACTTTTGACTGGGGCCCCCCCTCCCCTGGGTGTCACACAACCCCCCCTTGTAGATAGTGCCTTTTTTACAGCCCCCTGTAGATAACGCCATACAGCCCCCTCTGTAGATAACATCATACAGCCCCCCCTGTAGATAACGCGATACAGCCCCCTCTGTAGATAACATCATACAGCCCCCCCTGTAGAGAACGCCATACAGCCCCCTGTAGATAACACCATACAGCCCCCATGTAGATAACGCCATACAGCCCCCTCTGTAGATAACGCCATACAGAGTCCCCCCTGTAGATAACATCATACAGCCCCCCTGTAGGGAACGCCATACAGCCCCCACTGTAGAGAACGCCATACAGCCCCCACTGTAGAGAACGCCATACAGCCCCCACTGTAGAGAACGCCATACAGCCCCCCTGTAGTGAATGCCATACAGCCCCCCTGTAGGTAACGCCATACAGACCCCCCTGTAGTTAACGCCATACAGCCCCCCCTGCAGGTAACACCATACAGCCCCCCTGTAGGTAACGCTATACAGCCCCCCCTGTAGGTAACGCAATTCAGCCCCCCTGTAGGTAACACCATACAGCCCCCCCTGTAGATAACGCCATACAGCCCCCCTGTAGATAACGCCACACAGCCCCCCCTGTAGGTAACACCATACATCCCCCGCTGTAGGTAATGCTATACAGCCCCCCCCTGTAGGTAACGCTATACAGCCCCCATGTAGGTAACACCATGCAGCCCCAACCCCCCAAAGAAATCCCACCTACAGTGTGTCCTACAAAAGACATGCATCCCCTATCCACAGGATAGGGGATACATGTGTGATCGCTGGCAGCGATAGGGAGAACGGGGGACCGAAAGTGACTAACGTCTGACTTCCAGCGTCTGCGCAGCTCAATAAAAATTAAAGGAGCGCTGGTCACGCATGCGCACAAGCGCGACCGGCACTCCATTCATTTCTACGGAGCTACCGACAACAGACCCCGGAAGTCCGAGGTTTGTGATGGAGAACTTCAGGGGACTTTCAGTCCCTATCAATGCCAGCGATCAGACATGTATCCCCTATCCTGTGGATAGGGGATACATGTCTTTTGTTTAATGGCAGAGCGGGGAGAAACCTCCCTGCTCTGCCGTAGTGTTCAGTGGCGTCGCGCTGTAGCAGCCATAGCGGCTGCTAGCGGAGCCTCCGGCCATGGTGGGGGCCCGTGCCGGCGGACGACACGGGCCACCTCATGCCGCGGGCCCCGTAGCAGCCGCTACGGCTGCTACGGGGGTAGTTACGCCACTGTATCTATCTATCTATCTATCTATCTATCTATCTATCTATCTATCTATCTATCTATCTATCTATCTATCTGTCTGTCTGTCTGTCTATCTTTCTATCTATCTATCTATCTATCTATCTATCTATCTATCTATCTATCTATCTATCTATCTATCTATCTATCTATCTATCTATCTATCTATCTATCTATCTATCTATCTATCTATCTATCTATCTATCATCTATCTATCCTTATATCTATGGGAGAGATTTACTTACACTGGTGTTTTATAAGCCAGTCTAAGGGTATGTTCACACACAGAATCAAGAGACTCTTCTCATGACTGGGCTGTAAATCTACAGGGTTTTACACTTTTTTGGAAAGACAGGACAAATAGGAAAGGTGGTGGTGTATGTCTGTATGTATGTGAGAAGTGATATGGAGGCGGTGGTGTATGTCTGTATGTGAGAAGTGATATGAAGGTGGTGGTGTATGTCTGTATGTGAGAAGTGATATGAAGGTGGTGGTGTATGTCTGTATGGGAGAAGTGATGTGAAGGAGGTGGTGTATGTCTGTATGTGAGAAGTGATATGAAGGTGGTGGTGTATGTCTGTATGTGAGAAGTGATATGAAGGCGAGTGTGAATGAGACATTAGAGGGTGAAGATTGGGAGGAGGTTGAAACCTTGTGGGTGGAATTACAAAGGGAGGTAAACACTGAAAAAATAACTTTTGGTGTAATCTATAGACTCCCCAATATAACTGAGGAGATGGAAGGTCAGCTATATAAACAGATGGGGCGGGCTGCACAGGCGGTACTGTAGTGATAATGGGAGATTTTAATTACCGGGATATTAATTGGGGAATGGTTCGGCTTCAACTGCAAAGGGGAGACATTTCCTCAATCTGTTGCAGGAAAATTTTATGGGCCAGTTTGTGGAAGACCCGACTATAGGTGAAGCTCTGTTGGATCTGGTCATTTCTAGTAATGCAGATCTTGTTGGGAATGTCAATGTTCGTGAAAACCTCGGTAACAACCTGATCACAATATAGTTACATTTGACCTATACTGTAAAAAACAAACACAGGCTGGGAGGGCAAAAACACTTAATTTTAAGAAGGCCGATTTCCGCAGGATGAGGGCGGCAATTCAGGATATAGACTGGGAAGAACTAATGTTAAATAATGGGACAAATGATAAATAGGAGATTTTCAAATCTACTTTGGATATGTATACTGCAAAATTTATTCCTATAGGTAACAAGTATAAACGACTAAAATTAAACCCCACATGGCTTACACCTTTTGTAAAAAGGGCAATACATGACAAAAAAAGGGCATTTGAAAAATACAAATCTGAGGGTACATCTGCAGCCTTTGTAAAATATAAAGAGCTTAATAAAATCTGTAAAAAAGGTAATAAAATCAGCAAAAATACAAAATGAAAGGCAGGTGGCCAAGGATAGTAAAACAAATCCCAAAAAAATCTACAAGCATATAAATGCAAAAAAGCCAAGCTCTGAACATTTAGCCCTAGATAGTGGTAATGGGGAGTTGGTCACAGGGGATCAAGAGAAGGCAGAGTTACTAAATGGGTTCTTCCGCTCTGTATATACAACAGAAGAAAGAGCAGCTGATGTAGCCGCTGCCAGTGCTGTTAATATATCAGTTGATATACTGAATTGGATGAATGTAGATATGGTGCAAGCTAAATTAAATAAAATAAACGTACACAAGACCCCGGGACCAGATGGGTTGCACCCTAGAGTTCTTAAAGAGCTTAGTTCAGTTATTTCTGTCCCCCTCTTCATAATATTTAGAGATTCTCTAGTGACTGGTATAGTGCCAAGGGACTGGCGCAGGGCAAATGTAGTGCCTATTTTCAAAAAGGGCTCTAGGTTTCCCCGGGTAATTATAGACCAGTAAGCTTAACATCAATTGTGGGGAAATTGTTTGAGGGGCTATAGAGAGACTATATACAGAATTATGTGACAATAAATAGTATAAGTGACAGCCAGCACGGTTTTACTAAGGACAAAAGCTGTCAAACCAACCTGATTTGTTTTTATGAAGAAGTGAGCAGAAGCCTAGACAGAGGGGCCGCTGTGGATTTAGTGTTTATGGACTTTGCAAAGGCATTTGACACTGTCCCCCATAGACGCCTAATGGGTAAATTAAGGACTATAGGTTTAGAAAATATAGTTTGTAATTGGATTGAGAATTGGCTCAAGGACCGTATCCAGAGAGTTGTGGTCAATGATTCCTAATCTGAATGGTCCCCGGTAATAAGTGGTGTACCCCAGGGTTCAGTGCTGGGACCCCTATTATTCAACTTATTTATTAATGATATAGAGCATGGGATTAATATCATGGTTTCTATTTTTGCAGATGACACCAACCTATGTAATATAATTCAGACTATGGAAGGTGTTCGTGAATTGCAAGCAGATTTAAACAAACTAAGTGTTTGGGCGTCCACTTGGAAGATGAAGTTTAATGTAGATAAATGTAAAGTTATGCATCTGGGTACCAACAACCTGCAGCATCATATGTCCTAGGGGGAACTACACTGGCGGATTCACTTGTTGAGAAGGATCTGGTTGTACTTGTAAATCATAAACTAAATAACAGCACAATGTCAATCAGCTGCTTCAAAGGCCAGCAGGATATTGTCGTGTATTAAAAGAGGCATGGACTCGCGGGACAGGGATGTAATATTGCCACTTTACAAAGCATTAGTGAGGCCTCATTTAGAATATGCAGTTCAGTTCTGGGCTCCAGTTCATAGAAAGGATGACCTGGAGTTGGAAAAAATACAAAGAAGAGCGACAAAGCTAATTAGGGGCATGGAGAATCTAAGCTATGAGGAAAGATTAAAAGAACTAAACCTATTTAGCCTTGAGAAAAGACGACTAAGGGGGGGACATGATTAACTTATATAAATATATAAATGGCGCATACAAAAAATATGGTGAAATCCTGTTCCATGTAAAACCCCCTCAAAAAACAAGGGGGCACTCCCTCCGTCTGGAGAAAAAAAGGTTCAAGCTGCAGAGGCGACAAGGCTTCTTTACTGTGAGAACGGTGAATCTATGGAATAGTCACCGCAAGAGCCGTCACAGCAGGGACAGGAGATGAAGCAAAAAAGGCAAAGATAATTTCCTAGAACAAAAAAATATCAGCTCCAATGTGTAGAAATTTTTTACTTCCCCTTTCCCATCCCTTGGTTGAACTTGATGGGCATGAGTCTTTTTTCAACCGTACAAACTATGTAACTATGTAATAAAAACGGCTGAAAATTAAAGAGTTGTTTTCAGAGAAAACAGCCTATGTTTTTCAGCCGTTTTTGATGCTGAAAACGTTATTTTTAGGCGTTTCTTGGAGCCGTTTTTGGAGCTTTTTTTCTATTGACACAATGAAGAACAGCTCCAAAGACGGCTCAAGAAGTGACATGCTACTTCTATTTATGGGGTGTTTTTTTAAAACCACGCCGTAAACAAACGGCCCGTTTGAACATAACACTGTTTTTCCCATTGATTTCAATAGGCAGTTGTTTGTAGGCGTTTAGCTAGCGAATTTCAGGCATATTTCAAGGCGTTTGTGCCCCGAAATACACCTGAAAACACAGCGTGTGAACATACCCTAAGTATGAAGGTTGCTTGATCAAGTTGTGATACATTTTTATTATGAGGTACACACGCCACTTTATAAATTTGTCACATCTCTTGCTGTGCGAGCGTCAGAATGGGAAATCTATGTCAGCAACAAGCCGGTGTAGATTTCCATTATAATTTACGCCAGTTCCTGGGGTAAATGATAGTAAATGTGTGGTCCAGCTCCCTTTCGATAAGCTGCATCTACTTTTTTGAAAAGCAGTGTGGGTGGTGGTTCCCTTCTCCCAGACGGAAGCCACTGAATTAGCAGACTGCTCCTGACCGACCCCTCTATGGGGGGTTCCGCCTAGCCATTTAGCAAAGTGTGGACCAGATTTGAAGGACGACCATGCACTCCACAGAGAAAGAACTTTACCAAAGCGATCACTGTCCTCTGCAACCAGAGATTCCATTCGACATAAAGAATCCATCTCTGCCACCCATTCGACAACTGAAGGCGGCACAGCAGACTTCCAATGTCTAGGAATAACTGTTCGTGCCGCAGTCAAGAAATGCCGTAGTAGCCCCTTCCTAATACTCGGCAAAGGGCCCGGAATTAGGGATAGCAAAGCCATCTGAGGAGTGGGCACCAGCTGTGTACCTTTCACTTCTGTATAGATTTAAAAAATCGCTTTCCAGAAGGTCTGCAATACTTGACATGACCACCAAATGTGCAACATTGTTCCGGTCTCAGTCCCGCATCGCCAACACAAATCTGACACCTCAGGGTACATTCTGTTCAGATTCTGTGGGCAACGGTACCATCTAGTCAGTATTTTGAAGTTCTTTTCCTGTGCATGACATGCCACCGGCATTTTGTGAGACAGAAAAAATATTAGATCCCAATCAGCCAGTGACAGGGTTACTCCCAGTTCTCACTCCCATGCGCTGACGTATGCAGGAGGCTGATCATCACAGGCCTCTAGAAGTAAGGTATACAGGTTAGATATCACCCGGGCCGGAGGCTCGGTTTGAAGCAACAATGACTCAAATGCAGTGCTAGTGGCGATATGCATCCCGCCCGGTAGGGCCGAACGTAAAAAGGTGGACAATTGGGTATGTTCCATCCAAGAAAGCGTCCTCCCCGGGCAAGTCCCGCGCAACTCGGACAAAGAAGGGAGCCTCCCCCCATCCGACATTACTTGACATAATCTCGTGTCTTCAGAAGAGGACCAAATCAGAAACTGTTTCGTATTGACAGCTGGTAAAAATTCCGGGTTATCAAACAGCAAGCTAAGGAGCCCGGGTCTATGTGAAAGGCCCCTTTTAACCATCAGTCTGTCCCATAAAGTGAGGCAGTGCTGGGTTAGCAATGGCAGGGTCGCAAGCGCCGGCCTATAATCAGGAAGAATCCATGGCCACGATCTAAGTGAGAGCGCGACTATGGACTGCTCAATCTCTACCCACTGTTTCTTGGATCCATTATGAAACCAGTCCACCACCCTTGCGAGTACTGCGGCCTGATGATAAGTGATCAAGTCCGGGAGTCCAGCTCCCCCCTTCAGTTTTGGACGGGACAATGACTTCAGATTAAGGCGCGGCCTCAAAGTGCCCCACACAAAGTTCCAAAAGGCTTTCTCCAATGCCTTAAAAAATGTTCCGGGGATTAATACTGGAAGCGCCTGAAACAGATATAAAAACTGAGGGAGGATGTCCATTTTGATAGCGTTTATGCGGCCAAACCATGAGAGTTGCGCTCGATCATATGAATGTAGGTTTTTGAGAGTGGTTTGCAGTAAAGGCTGATAATTGAGAGTGTAAAGATCTACTAGGTCCCTAGGAATCTGGACTCCCAGATATTTGATTGACCTCGTCTGCCATTTAAAATTAAAGGATGACTTTAAGAGCTCCAGTGTCTCAGAAGATAAGGAAATGTTGAGTGCTTCAGTTTTCGTATAGTTTACCTTAAAATTGCTGACCTGGCCAAATACTTTGAATTCTCTAATGAGTACAGGTAAGGAAATCACAGGGTTTGTCACAAAGCAGAAGATCATCGGCATATAAAGCCAATTTATGACAATCTCCACCTATTCCTATCCCTGTTATATCTGGGGAATTACGGATAGCTACAGCTAAGTGCTCCATCGTGATGACATAAAGTAATGGTGACAGGGGGCATCCCTGTCTAGTGCCATTGGCAATCGAGAATTTTGTTTAAAGTACCCCGTTTGCCCTAACTCGTGCCGTAGTCTGGTATAGGGACAATATCTTATCCAGCATAATGGGGCCAAGCCCAACCTGGGTTAGTGCCGATTTCAGAAACCCCCAATGTACCCAATCGAAGGCTTTTTCCGCATCAATCGATATTAAACAGGTGGGTAGAGACTTTTTCAGGACATAGGATATTAAGAGAGTGGTTTTATTGGTATTATCCCTCGCCTCTCTGTGTCGAACAAATCCCGCCTGATCTCCGTGGATACAACGTGGTAGGAGTGGGGCTAGTCTATTTGCAATGGCCTTAGAATAATGTTTTATATCCACATTTATCAGGGAGATGGGACGGTAATTAGAACATGCCGAGGGATCTTTCCCTGGTTTGGGAATCACAGTAATGGTGGCCGCTAACGTTTGCGGAGTGAATGGCATGGAGGTTGTAACTGCGTTGTATACCTTAGTCATATAGGGAAGAAGTTTAGTAACAAAGGTCTTGTAAAAGGACGCCGGGAATCCATCCGGACCCGGACTTTTACCCGACGGAGCTGACTTTATGATTGCCTGTATTTCCGATTCCGAGAAGGCCTCCCCTAGCGAGGCCGTCTCGGTCTCCTCTAAAGTCGGCAACGCCGTCTTTGCAACATAGGAATCAATCCTCCGTTGAAGGGCACTTGGAGATATATCTGCCAAAGGCCCCTTGAGGTTGTATAGGGCCTGATAGTAGTCCTTAAATGTATTAACAATGTCTTCTGGCTTATGTTTGACCTCACCCTGTGTCGTTTTTATCGGCGGTATAAAGGATTGAGGAGCCCGTGGGTGTAGTGATCTAGCTAATGCCCTCCCGCATTTATTAGAATGTTCGTAAGCGAAACGCCTCATCCGGTCTCTCAGCGAATTTCGAGCTTCTAGTAGCTCTGCTAAAGTCTGGGGGTGTTGGGACTGTTTGTGAGTGGTCTCTAGAGTCCGTATCTGGGACAAGAGCTTTTCAATTTTGAAAGCCCGTTCCCTTTTTAGTCTCGAGCCTTGCAGTAAAAATATACCTCTTAATACACTTTTCAACGCCTCCCACTGAACCGGCAGAGGAGTGGAGTCCGCCTCATGATGATCCAGAAACTCCGAGATGGATCTATTAATCGCCGTTTGGCATACCGCGTCCCTTAAAAGATGGGGGTTCAACCGCCAATGCCATTCCCGCTGTTTAGTGTCTGGGAGGGTAAGAGACAAGTAAACAGGCGCATGGTCCGCCCAGATCATAGTTCCAATCTGAGACTTCGGGGACCAGGAAAGTAAATGATGACTAAAAAGAAACAAATCTATCCTGCTGTACATGTCATGTACCGGAGAGTAAAAGGTGTAGTCCCATGTTTGGGGGTTGAGTATCCGCCAAATGTCTACCATTTGCATGGCGAACAGCTTAGACTTAAGGGAAGCCAATTGAGAAGCGGAAACGGAGGATCTGCCCGAAGAGGAGTCTGCAACCCTGTCCATTGTGAAGTTAAAATCTCCTGCAGTTACCAAGAGACTTTCTGCAAATTTGGAGAGTTTCGTTAAATAACTCCTGCATACGCGCACCTGGTCATGATTAGGGAGATACAAGTTCGCTACAGTGAACAGTCGCTCGCAGATTCGAAGTTTCAGAAATACAAAGCAGCCCTGGGTATCATATTGGGTAGCAACAACCGACCGGAAGAGATTTATGTATCGCGATACTCACTCCTCTGGATTTCGCATCAGGGTTGGTACTATGGAACCACTGCGTATAGTATCGATGTTTCAGAGTGGGCACATGGTCGGTCCTGAAATGAGTCTCCTGCAAAAGTAAAATTTGAACACGTTGTTTGTGCATATGATGCAAAATTTGAGCACGTTTTTGCGGGGTATTAAATCCCCGAACATTTAATGAGCAACATTTTAAGGGCTCCATCTGGGAAAGAGAAGGAAAGGGGGTAAGAGGGAACAGGAAAAAGAAAGAGTCAGTGAACTAATGGATTCACTACAGACAGTGATCCAGCCCCAAAACTACTCTGTTTAGGGGAAAGAAGTTAAAGTAAAGTGTTCAACCGAACACGCTCTAAGTGTAGGTTTGACTGGACTATGGAAGAAGGAAGCTTCCGACCAACTCCCAAATGCCCGAAGCCTTGTATAGACACACATGTAAATTATCACATCGTCAAACAACAATGATCAGACAACCCGTACCTGGCTAATGTAGGCCTAGCACCAACTACCTCCATAAAGAGGAACTGCCCCTTATCAAAGATGACATGTATCATATCTAAACGGCTCCCATTACCATACAGGAAAGGATATCAGCTGCTATTCTAACTAAACTGCCATTTATTCCAGACTAGGGTCCTATCCAGGGGAGGGGGGGGGGGGTTACTTCCGAAACCATCGTGACGGAACTATATATAGGCCATAAGCTCTATCATCTCCCTCCCACCATATCCAAAGGGTCTGTGGACATGATGCGAGGTTGTCCATATAAAACCACATGGCCAATTGCCAGGGGGGAGGTATGTACCCATGATCCCGACCTTGGGGCTCGTTCTGATCTGTAATGAATACAACACATATCCCCAATGTATTCCCCTTCCCCCACATCCCCAATGCAGCATATTAGGACAAAAAAAAAGAAGAGTAACCCCAACCACTCCTTATCAGCGAAGCAGAATGTTCCAACATCTTATTCCAGCAATCTTAACCTGGTCGTAGCCGATGTCGAGGTAGCTGCCATCTGTGCTTCTCATAGACAATTCTGCGGGGCAGGCCAGTCCTGTAATATACCTGGCAGAGAGGTCATATCTCGGGACCCGAGGAACAGAGTCCAACATATGCAACCGTGGCTATCTTGACCGCTGTATAACTCAGTAAGGCACAATGGAGGCAGCCGGCGGCGCATCAAAGGAGCATCCTCAAGATTCCTGAGAGGCATGAGCGGGAGCTCCCGGGCCCTGCACTCTTCTGCGTCTCGCAGGGGTCGAGGAGTGATCCATCCGATAATTACGTCTTGGTGTTCGTTGCGGCATAGGAGGAAAATACGGCCAATCTGAGATGGAAATCTGTGGGAGATCCAGGGCAGCGATGAAATCAGGGATATCTTCCGGAGAATAGACCGAATACATGGAGGATCCACGGCGTACTTGTAGTTGGAAGGGGTATCCCCATGAATACTGGATATCTTTTTCCCTAAGTGCGACAAGTAGGGGTCGTAAGGCTCTCCTTTTTGCCAAAGTGGAACGAGAAAGATCCGCCAGTAATTGCACCGGAGCCCCGTCAAAGTCCAGTGTACCCCTGTTACGGGCTTGCCTCATTATAGATTCTTTAAGTTGAAAAAAGTGGATTCTACACACCACGTCTCGTGGTCTGGCAAAATCCGTGCTTTTTGGACCCAGGGTGCGGTGAGCTCTATCAATTTCCACCGGGGAATCCGCAGGTCTTTACATCAACATGTTAAATATACCCTGTAATCAGGGGCGTAGCTAAAGGCTCATGGGCAAGAATTCTTACTGCGCCCCCCCCGCAAACTTCTCATGGCCGACGGTCCGCAGCTTTCAGCTGCATCGCTGGGTCTCCTAAGTGACCCAACAATGCAGCACTAGCAGCCGGGGGCGTCACTAAGGCTGGGTTCACACACCCTATTTATGGACGTAATTCGGGCGTTTTAGCATTGAATTACGTCCGAAAATCCGGCTCAAAAGCGTTGGCAAACATCTGCCCATTCATTTGAATGGGTCTTACGATGTTCTGTGCCGACGGTCATTTTTTTTTACGCGCCGCTGTCAAAAGGCGGTGCGTAAAAAAGACGCCCGCGTCAAAGAAGTGCCTGTTACTTCTTCAGACGTAATTGGAGCCGTTTTCCATGGACTCCATAGAAAAACAGCTCCAATTACGTCCGTAATGGACGCAGCGAAAGACGCCTGCACATGCCATTACGGCTGAAATTACAGCCGTAACAGACGCTGCCGTGTGAACATTCCCTCAGGGCTTAAAATGTCAGGGAAATAGCCCCAATACATGTGTCCGCCCAAAAAATAGTGTGTATATGAGACAGCATAGCATATCTATAGCACTACGACCCTATAAACTATGGATAGGATTAGATACAGTGGCTCAGCAGACAGTATCACACATGATAGGATTAGATACAGTGGCTCAGAAGGCAGTATCACACATGATAGGATTAGATACAGTGGCTCAGAAGGCAGTATCACACATGATAGGATTAGATACAGTGGCTCAGCAGACAGTATCACACATGATCGGATTAGATACAGTGGCTCAGCAGACAGTATCACACATGATAGGATTAGATACAGGGCCCAGCAGACAGTATCACACATGACTGGATTAGATACACAGCTCAGCACCACACATGATTGGATTAGATACAGGGCTCAGCTCGCTGACATTGCGTCTCCAGCGCTGGACCCAGGATAGGTAAGAATAATAATTTTGCTTCTTTATGTGTTACTGATTATTTTTGTGTGTTTGTGTTTTTTTTACAGGTTTGGTTGTTGGACTTCGGATTCGAGGACTTCAATGACGGCGTTTTTTTTATTCTCAATAAAATGGTTAATGAGGGTTGTGTTTTTTTATTTCAATAAAATATTTTTTCTATGTGCTTGTATCTTTTTAAACTTTATTATCACCGCCTTAGTAATGGCCGCCGGCTGATTGACAACATCCATTACTAAGGCGGGGCTTAATGTTAGCCTGTGCAGAGGCTACACTAACCCCCATTATTACCCCGGTACCCACCGCCACCAGGAGTACTGGGAAGAGCCGGTACGAACCAGTACCCGACCATCTGTAGTGGCGGGCAGGCAGCGGGGTGGCCGCAGGCTGGTAGTATTAGGCTGGGGAAGGCCAAAAACAGTGGCCCTTCCCACCCTTGTAATGCTGCCTGGTGCTGCTGTGTTGTATCTGGCTGGTTATGAAAATTGGGGGGGACCCCACATCGTTATCAGCCGGCGGCCATTACTAAGGCGGTAGTAATATAGTTTAAAAAAAACCACAAAGACATAGAAAAAATATTTTATTGAAATAAAAAAAATCCCACACAACCCTCATTAACCATTTTATTGATAATAAAAAAAAAAGCCGTCATCGAAGTAGTCCTGGAATCCGACGTAGTCCAACGACCGAACCTGTAAGAAAACACACAAAAAAACCGATTAGTAACACATGTGTTAGGCTTAGATACAGGGCCCATGTGTGATACTGTCTGTGGGACCCTGTATCTAAGCCTACCACACTGTAGGTTTAGATACAGGGTCCAGCAGACAGTAATCTTATACAGTATAAGATTACTGTGTGCTGGGGCCCTGTATCTAAACCTACAGTGTGGTAGGCTTATATACAGGGCCCAGCAGACAGGATCACGCATGGGCCATGTATCTAAGCCTACCATGTGATTGGCTTAGATACAGGGCCCAGCAGACAGGATCACACAATCTGTGATCCTGTCTCATGGGCCCCCTAAGCCTGCTACATCGTAGGCTTAGGGGTTGTACAGTCCCTAAACATTGATGGCCTATCCACAGGATAGGCCATCAATAGCTGATGTGTCGCCCGGGACCCGCCAATCAGCTGTTTTGAAGGGGCCGCAGCACTCGCACGAGAGCTGCTTCCCCTTCATTTCACTACTCGCTCACACTGTGAATCGCCGACACGGATTCACAGTGTGACCGGAATGAAGTGACAGGAATGAAGGGGAGCAGCTCTCGTACGAGTGCTGCGGCCCCTTCAAAACAGCTGATTGGCGGGTCCCGGGAGTCAGATGCCGCCAGTCAGGGCTAACCTTACCTTCCTCTTCGGCCGCGGCGGGAGTTCTGTCGTCTCGATGCTGTGCGCGGCGCATATCGCTGTGACGTCATGCGCTGTGCACAACGCTTGATGTCAGGACCTCCGCTACGATCCGGAACCAGGAAGGTAAGTAAAGTATGTTACTATAGTAACAGGGGCCCGCGGCCCGAGTTACTATAGTAACTTTTTATTGATGTGGTGCGGGGGGCCGTGGGCCCCCCTGGCTTCAGGGCCCGGTCGCAATTGCGACCGCTGCGACCCCTATAGCTACGCCAGTGCCTGTAATGTGTGAACGAGGTCCTGCGGCCCCGTAGCTTCTGGAATACCCCTGACCCTGATATTGTTCCTCCTATTTCTGTTCTCTGCATCATCCGTCATATCAAACAGCATTTGTATATGTGCAGAGTGTTGATCCAATAAAATTTGCTGGGAGGCCTGATGCTGCTGCAGCTCCTGTGTTTGCACCTCAATGGCTTCCACAGATTCATTAATATGGGTAATGTCTTCTTTCAAGGAGCGGATCTAATTTTTGCAAACCGCTTCAAGGCGGGAAATATAACCCTCCATATCCCGTTTAGTGGGTATGGCCGCCATTTGTGCCGTTAGTGCCTGCAGCTCAGGGCCCATAATAAGTGCTGATGCCGGGTTAGAGGCTGACTCACCCCTCTGAGGCTCCGACGAGCTATCCTGCGGCTGGGCTGGAGGAGTTGTCTTTCCCAGAGGCGGCGTCCCCGAGGCGCCGGTGCGATCCGCCATATTGGAGAGACGGGCCGGAGATGCAGGCAAGCCCGGGTCCGAGAAATAATGAGGTATACCGCTCCTCGTCCTTGTCTGGTCGCTTCTTGCGGGTGTCGGGGGTTTGGTGCATGATCCCCTTCGCATTAGTGTGATGTGTGTCGCAAATAGACGCTGTTAATCGGGCTTGGGAGCAGTCAGGGAGCAGGAGCTCTTACTCCACGCGTCTCACCAGCGCCATGTCCAGGCCATGCTCTATGCCTGTTTCTTGGTACAGATTGTTTAATATATTCCCTCCTATGAGTTTAGATATAAATCTATAGAAAAAAACAGCTTGAGAAGAGCAGTTGCATTCTCTGTTTATACCACTAGATGGCGATGAAATACCTTTGTCCATAATAGAGCGATCACGTGATTGAAGAAGTACTTTATATTCTATTTTCATTCTTTGCTTGCAGTGTGTGATGTAATCTCTAACAATTTGCTGACTAGATTTGCTTGTATTGTTTGTATGATTAGTGAACATGTGGCAGAATATCTGCTGATTTATATAAAAGGATTAGAGATGAATCTAAGGTGGAGTGACATTGTATAATCAAATGCAGAACATTATACATAGTGTAAATCAGGGACGCAGTCAAAGATCTGTCACTTATGATAATACTTGCCTAGTTCTGCCGCCCCCTATTGTATCACATGTTGCAAACAATCCTTCTCCATCTGTATGTTACACTGTTTCCTTTGCATGAATCACATTTATTCACTGAACTTAGGGTGCGTTCACATATATCAGTTGCATTATCATCAGTTTTTTGTCTCAAGTCAAAAACTGATGCAAAAATGTATCAGTTGCCATCAGGCTTTTTCACTATTTTTACTACAAAACCATCAGTTATGGTTAGTTGTCATCAGTTTTTAGCATCCGTTTTTAACATCAGTTTTTACCACAATGGTCCACCAAAAAGGTGGTCTAGGGTCTGACAATGTGCCAATTTTATCAGAGTGGTGCATTGCTTGTGATAGATTGGATACATGATAGATTAGATACTTGTTGTCTACCATGTCAGAGCTCTCCTTCTCTGCTCCGGCCTTCGCGCTACCCTGAAGTCTGACATGCATATTGTAACATCACGTGTGTCATATTTAGTGCAGTGCCAAGGCTGGCGCCAAGAGAGAGAGAGCCCAGAAAGCAGCTGCTGTCCATTGACCCCAGATCAGATCTTCGAAGCAGCCATGTGAATCTGCAAAGACGCAAAACACTAGCCATAACTTCAGGGAGTAGATCTTTTTGGCGCCTTTACAGCCACCCAATCCCACCCCGCATCTCGTACCCACCCCAAACCATGCAGGGATTGATGTTTCTATTCACACAACAGGGTTCGGGTGTCGGACATTAAAAACAACCGTCTAGGTCTGTTCTTGACGGCCGTATTGCATCTGTTTTGTATCCGTTCCGTGTCCCGTGTTTTTCATTTTAGACAAATTTTAAAAAACAGATGAATTTCATGTGTAGAAAATGAAACACTGCCCTCTGTAGATAATGCCACTGTGCCCTGTGTAGATAATGCCACAGTGCCCTCTGTATATAGTGCCACACACCCTGTAGATAATGCCGCAGTTCCCTCTGTAGATAATGCCACACTGCTCTCTGTATATAATGCCACACACCCCTGTAAATAATGCCGCAGTGCCCTCTGTAGATAGTGCCACACACCCCCTTCTATATAGTGCCACACACCCCCTGTAGCTAATGCCACAGTGCCCTCCGTATATAGTGTCACAACTCCCTGTAGATAATGCTGCAGTGCCCTCTGTGTATAGTGCGACACACCCTGTAGATAATGCCGCAGTTCCCTCTGTAGATAATGCCACACTGCTCTCTGTATATAGTGCCACACACCCCTGTAGATAATGCCGCAGTACCCCCTGTAGATAGTGTCACACAGCCCCCTGTAGATGGTGTCACACAGCCCCCTGTAGATAGTGCCACACAGAGCCCACTGTAGATGGCACCACACAGCGCCCCCTGTAGATTGTGCCACATAGCACCCCCCTGTAGATAGCGCCACCCCCACTGTATATAGTGATAATCCCCTTCCCCTGTAGATAGCACCACTGAAGCTCCTTCTAGCAGCGGAATCCCCGGCCAGAGCAATGCCGACGCTGTGGCCGGGGTTTCTCTCCGGGAGGAGCTGCTGACGCCACTGTCCATATATGGACAATGATGTCAGGGGTTACTCCCAGAACTGAATCCCTGGCCACAGCATTGCTGACACTGTGGCACATGGGATTCCCTCATGGAGCACCCCCTGACGCCACTCTCCATGCTTGACAAAGGCTGCATTGAGCAGCTGAAACGTTGCACTGTTTACTGCACTGATGGAGTGTTGCCTCTCTTTTCTAGTTCCTGTTTGAACATTGTGGGATTTACAAGTCAGATCCCTAGAGGTCGGCACCCATCTGGGCCCTGGATGCTTCTCTTGTTCTGCTGTGCTGCCCACGCTCTCTTTACTCTCCATATATGGACAGTGACATCAGTGCGTACTTCTTGAGCAGAATCCCCGTTGCCGACTCTGGCCGGGGATTGCACTCCAGGAGGAGACCCTGACGTCAATGTCCATATATGGACAATAACCTCAGGAGTTTCCTCTAGGAGCGGAATCCTAGGCCAGATCATCGGCAACGGGAAATCCGCTCAATTAGTAGCCACTGACCTTACTGTCCATATATGGACACCCATCCTATTTACCAAGGGCTTTACCAAGCATAGCGCTTAAAGTAACGCTGTGCCCGGGGAATTCTCATCAAGCGGAGGAGGTCCCTCTGCTCCTCCGATCCGAACTCATTTCCAGTTTTCCCGTATCCCTCAATAGACTCAAGTCTATTGCACGGGTGCAAATCGGATGATTTGACACCCGATCGTGTGAATAAAGCCTAAAAATATTTTTTTACATTCTTCTGTACCCCACTACTTACCCTGCTCCATTGGTGGCTTGTGGGTGGGCAGTGTGGCAGTAATGATACTCCTGATGCTCTGTCTCCTAGTAGTTCCTTGTGGTCCCATGTATACTGTAAGAGTCTTCAATCGTAGGGTCATATTTTTCAACAAAAATTCCTTGGATAAACCATACAATCAGTGCTCACTTCCCGCCACCACTTGACCCAAGTATAATCAGCTTGTATACATGCATGGTGCAGGCTGAACTGCGAACCCCACTGTCCTCCCTCTCTTGAATGGGCCCCGGCACTGCCTGTGATCCCCGCCATCTCCCGCTTATCCTTCTCCGCTTTAGACACACAGCTCGCTGTCCTCTTTTTACTGGATGGGCACGGGCACTGCATGGGAACCCTGCCATCTCCTTC
The DNA here is from genome assembly GCF_050947455.1 of Rhinoderma darwinii. Lineage (NCBI taxonomy): Eukaryota > Metazoa > Chordata > Amphibia > Anura > Rhinodermatidae > Rhinoderma > Rhinoderma darwinii. The sequence continues at coordinate 23,475,165 of NC_134690.1, forward strand.
TCTCAGGACACAAAGCCAACCTTTACTGGATGGGCACGGGCATGGCCTAGGATTGCCGCCACCTCCCGCTTATCTTCCTTGGCTTGGGACATACAGCCCCTGGTCCTCCCTCTTCTAGATGAAAACGGGCACTGCCTGGGATCATCAGCAACTCCTGCTTGTCTTTTTCCACTTGGACTGTGAGTCCGGAGCTGAGGAAGACAAGGGGGAGGCGGTGGGAATCCAAAGTAGTGCCCAGCCCCATCCAGGATAATAGAGTAACCCGCGCTGGAAGTGTTATTATTTTAGTAATAAAATGTCTGGGTTGGCAGCAGGTCTTGACAATCTGTTCTGGTCTGAACTTGTCTCGGTATATAGAGAAAAAACAAAAAAGGGGAAAAGACGCGCCCGCGCCTGATGGTATAGTAGTTTTGTGCAATTAGCCAGAAAAAAAATCAGCACTTAGTACTTACACAATCCCATAACGGAATAATTGTTTGTCTGGTTCTACTGGACCTCGCTGTTTCACCTTCTCCTCTGGGTGTGGTTGAGATAGAAGGAAATCCCAAGTCTCTATACTTCCATATGGGAGAAAAACAGCTTGTCTGGTTCTTCTGGACCTCACTGGTTAACCTTCTCCTCTGGGTGTGGTGGAGATTACCAGAAATAAATCCAAAGTTTCTCCATAGTGAATTAAAAAGTTTTACGTTTTTTAGAGAAATTTAAAAAATATATAAAAGAGCTCGACGTTTTGCAATACACCAATTGCTTCCTCAGGAGTCTGACCACAAGTTGAAATGGTGGTCTCTTAAGTAGTGAAAAGGAAAAGAGGGAGGAGTTAATACAACCCCACCTTGTTTTTGCATGTAAACCTTATAAAACATTTTTTCTCCCATATGGAAGTATAGAGACTTGGGATTCCCTTCTATCTCCACCACACCCAGAGGAGAAGGTGAAACAGCGAGGTCCGGGAGAACCAGACAAACTATTATTCCCTTAAGGGATTGTGTAAGTACTAAGTGCTTATTGCATAAAACTACTATACTATCAGGCGCGGGTCTTTCCCCCTTTTTTGTTTTTTCCAACCAGGAATAGAAGGACAGTGGGCTGTGTCCTGAGCGGATGAGGCGTTGGAGAACCCAGGCAGTGCCCGGCCCATCCAGGATAGGGAGGACAGTGGGTGTCTGCTTTGGACAATTCTCTTTTGTTAGGAGGGTCCCTAATGATAAGCTTATCACAAAGTGGTCCCATTGATATAAATCGGATTTCCTTATAATGTACAGACGGGCCGGGTCATCCCAGCATCCGCCCTATATATATGGCGAGGTCTGTGGGGAAGTATGGAGTAGGCTCAAGGGCTGAGCCCGCTCATTTAGATGAGCTTGTCGGCTATATGAAACATCCCGCTGATTTAACCCCTTAGATGCCTCAATCAAAAGCTACTGTGGCATCTAAGCTGTTAGAATGAGGGGATGGCCCTCTATGACGTCTCATTGGCCCCCCTGCAATGTGATCGCGGGCAGCTGATGCTTGTCATACCAGCTTGGGGGGCTTAATAAAGGATCCCAGATCTGCCATCTATGTGCTCCTAACAAGACCTGCCAGAAGCAGTGCTTAAAAGGAGCCTGTAAAAATCACGATACACTACAATACAGTATCGCAGTATATTGTGCAAGCGATCCAACGATCACTGGCTGAAAAGCACAGTTTTTTCAATGAAGATAACGTTAAATTAAGAAATACACTCTATACATTGTTAATGTGCTAAATGACTATTCTAGCTGCAAACGTCTGGTTTTTAATGCAATATCTACATAGGTGTATAGAGGCCCATTTCCAGCAACCATCACTCCAGTGTTCTAATGGTACATTGTGTTTGCTAACTGTGTTAGAAGGCTAATGAATGGTTAGAAAACACTTGAAAACCCTTGTGCAATTATGTTAGCACCGCTGTAAACAGTTTTGCTGTTTAGAGGAGCTATAAAACTGACCTTCCTTTGAGCTAGTTGAGAATCTGGAGCATTACATTTGTCGGTTCGATTAAACTCTCAAAATGGCTAGAAAAAGAGAGCTTTCATGTGAAACTCGACAGTCTATTCTTGTTCTTAGAAATGAAGGCTATTCCATTCGAGAAATTGCCAAGAAACTGAAGATATCCTACAACGGTGTGTACTACTCCCTTCAGAGGACAGCACAAACAGGCACTAACCAGAGTAGAAAGAGAAGTGGGAGGTCCCGCTGCACAACTGAGCAACAAGACAAGTACATTAGAGTCTCTAGTTTGAGAAATAGACGCCTCACAGGTCCTCAACTTGCAGCTTCATTAAATAGTACCCGCAAAACGCCAGTGTCAACGTCTACAGTGAAGAGGAGACTCCGGGATGCTGGCCTTCAGGGCAGAGTGGCAAAGAAAAAGCCATATCTGAGACTGGCTAATAAAAGGAAAAGATTAATATTGGCAAAAGCGCACAGACATTGGACAGAGGAAGATTGGAAAAAAGTGTTATAGACAGACGAATCGAAGTTTGAGGTGTTTGGATCACACAGAAGAACATTTGTGAGACGCAGAACAACTGAAAAGATGCAGGAAGAGTGCCTGACGCCATCTGTCAAGCATGGTGGAGGTAATGTGATGGTCTGGGGTTGCTTTGGTGCTGGTAAAGTGGGAGATTTGTACAAGGTAAAAGGGATTTTGAATAAGGAAGGCTATCACTCCATTTTGCAACGCCATGCCATACCCTGTGGACAGCGCTTGATTGGAGCCAATTTCATCCTACAACAGGACAATGACCCAAAGCACACCTCCAAATTATGCAAGAACTATTTAGGGAAGAAGCAGGCAGCTGGTATTCTATCTGTAATGGAGTGGCCAGCGCAGTCACCAGATCTCAACCCCATAGACCTGTTGTGGGAGCAGCTTGACCGTATGGTACGCAAGAAGTGTCCATCAAGCCAATCCAACTTGTGGGAGGGGCTTCTGGAAGCATGGGGTGAAATTTCTCCCGATTACCTCAGCAAATTAACAGCTAGAATGTCAAAGGTCTGCAATGCTGGAATTGCTGCAAATGGAGCATTCTTTGACGAAAGCAAAGTTTGAAGGAGAAAATTATTATTTCAAATAAAAATCATTATTTCTAACCTTGTCAATGTCTTGACTATATTTTCTAGTAATTTTGCAACTCATTTGATAAATATAAGTGTGAGTTTTCATGGAAAACACAAAATTGTCTGGGTGACCCCAAACTTTTGAATGGTAGTGTATATAAATATTAAAACTTAAAAAAAAACACCTTTTTTCAATTTCCCCTTTTCCCAAAAATGTAAAAATATATATATAATTAACATAAATGGTATCTGCACATCCGGAAAAGTCTAAACTGTTAAAATATATTAGTTAATTCACATAATGAACAGAATAAAAAAGAAAACTCCAGAATTGCTGTTATCTGGTCACCTCATCTTTTAGAAAAAATGGAATTAAAAGTAATTATAAAGACTTGTGTACCCCAAAATGGTACCAATAAAAACAACAGCTCATCCCACAAAAAAAATAAGCCCTAACACCGCTCAATCTATGGAAATATAAAAAAGGTTCGGCTTTTATAATATGGCAAATTGTATTTGTAACAGCTACTATTTTCCTTGTAAAAGTAGAAAAACATAAAAAAAACTATATAAATTTGGTGTCACCGTAAACGTATTGACCGGCAGAATAAAGATACTATGTTGTTTTTTCTGCACGGTGAACGCTGTAAAAACAAAACCCAAAAATACAATGAAGGAATCACTGGGTTTTTTTTACATTCCACCCACGAATATTTTTTTTCCAGTTTCCCAGTACATTATGCGGTACAATAAATGTAGTTGTGAAAAATTAAAATTTGTCTCGCAAAAAACAATCCCTCATATGGCTATACCAATGGGAAAAAATGAAACTTTTTGGCTTTTGGAAGGTGGGTAGGAAAAAGAATGAAAAATGGCTGCGGAAGGAAGGGGTTAAACTGTTAGTATAATACAGATAACCTATTTTTTGGAATAACAAACTCAGCTCTGCTACATCTGTGATATAAGAATGAAGGTAATCATTATTCCAAATCCTTAAAATTATGTGCAGTGAACGAGAAAAACCTATGGAATAATTGATGAGTAGTATAAAGTCCCAAGGGGCCCCGAAGGAAGCGCATGACACTAATAACAGTCATCAGTGTCTTGGACTATGAAACTCCAACCCCCATCGTGCAGCCTATAATCAAGAAATTAATAAAAAAATATTCCTGCAGGACAGGCAGTTGTGGATCCACTGAGAAGAGGTAAGACCTTCTATATCTAAAGTTACATTACTCGATGTTAATATGGATTACTATGAGTTATATTCCTAAATAAAAGATGAGTGAGAATTCCCAGATCTCCGCAAGAGTGGAAGGTCCACAGTGTCAGACTGAGGTTCCATGGGACCACCAGAGGAGTTGGTCCTCAGACCCACCCACATGAAGATCTTCTGGTGCTCTGGTGGGCAAGACCTTCTCTATCGAGTCTAATGATCTTAGTTGTTATTTCTATGTAAGTTGATTTATTAAAAACTTATTTTTCCCTGAAACAATTGGTAACATCTCCGGTGGTCTAGAGCAGTGAAGGGGTTATTTATAATGTCCCTGGTGCTCTAGGGCAGTGAAGGGGTTATTTATAATGTCCCTGGTGCTCTAGGGCAGTGAAGGGGTTATTTATAATGTCCCTGGTGCTCTAGGGCAGTGAAATTATGAACCCCTTAATGAACAGGCCTATTTTGGACTTAACGACTAAGCATTCTTTTTCAGTTTTAATTTTTGCATTCTCAGAGTCACTTTTTTTATTTTTCCGTCGACATCACCGTATGTGTTTTTGTTTGTTGCTGGACCAGTTGTATTTTTTATGGCACCATTTTAGTACATATAATATATTGATCAACTTTTATTTACTTTTTTTTGAGGGGAAGGGGTGAATTGAAAAACAATCAGCCTTCCAATTCATCCCAAAAGTGTTATGAGGGGTTGAGGACAGGGCTCTGTGTAACCGCTCGAGTTCCTCCGCACTAAACTCCTCACACGACTTTTATCATCTGTCTATAGAACATTTTCCCAGAAACATTGTGGAACATCCAGGTGATCTCAGGCAAACTTAAGATGGGCCGCAATGTACTTTCTGGACAGTAGCGGCTTGCGTTGTTGTGTCCTTCCATAAACACCGTTCTTCTTAAGTGGTTTTCTAATAGTGGACACATGAACAGAGGTTTTTGCAGTTTGTACAGTCTTTTGTAGGGTCTTCTGCTGTTACCCTTGGGTTCTTTCTCACCTTTTTCAGGATTGTCCATTGTGCTCTTTGAGTGATCTTAGGGCCGGTTCACATCAGCGTTGGCTTTCCGTTGAGGGGTTCCGTCGGAGGTTTCCGTCGGGTGAACCCCTCAACGGAAAGTCAAACGGAAACCTTAGCTTCAATATATCAATGGTATGACGGAAACATTATGTTATCAATGGTGACGGAAACATTGCTAATGGTTTACGTTTGTCACCATTCCGGCAGGTTTCCGTTTTTCCAACGGAATCAATAGCGCAGTCGACTACGCTATTGATTCCATTAAAAAAATGGGTAGAGATAAACATATATTACGGTAGTGTGAACTTAGCCTTAGGAACCAGCTGTTGTGTTCCTTTATTAAATAGCCAAAGCACCCGTGAAACCCACTCTTCCAATCTCATCTCCTTAAGGCCTTATTCACATGTTTGAATACATCTGTGTGACGGCCGTTAAAACAACGGCCGTCACACAGACGCTTGTTTTTCAATGGGACCGTTCACACGACCGTTGTTTCAACGGAGCGTGAGAAGGGTCCATTGAAAAATATAACCTGTCCCATTATTTTCCATTTTCATGGATCCCGCCACAGGCTCAAGTCTATAAGGATCCGTGAAAACGGGAGCCACACGGGGGCACCTCAGACTTGAAAGATGTCATGTTTTTCACGTTCGAGTTTCCCCACGCTCTTGTGAATCTAGCCTAACTGAAAAACCTTTTGCCAATTAGCTCTTGGAAAAGTCATTAACACAGAGGTTCACTTACTTTTTCTCCCTGCATTATGGATATTTACTCAACGAGCTCAATAAAAGACATGGACAGTACAACAGTTGGTGTGTTATTAGTTTAGTGACATTGTGTTTGTCTATAATTGTGATTTAGATAACAATTGGACCACATTTTATTAGTAATCAATGCAGAAATCTAGGTTATTCAAAACTGCTTTTGGCCCTATAGTTTATATATTGAAGGCTATATCTGATGCGCCGGTTGTCCTGCAGGGATTTACTTTGCTTCCCTGTTTTATAATGAAGATGTTAAGATGTTTGATGAAACCACAAGCTGATCCCTTATCGAAACAGCCTGGTGTGGTATTGTGGTGGGTGTGCCAGGTAAATGACCACATTTCTCACATGTCCTAAATACATAGACGGGAATGACTGGTTTTATTGGAAAGGTCTTTATGATTGGTTTTATTTTCTTTTATTGTGTAATGTTAGTGTTCCCATCTTTTTAATTGAACAACATTTCTGTAATGGACTTTACTGTTGTCTGAAGATATTGCTGCATACAGGACGAACCTTGTGTTGTACGGTGGGCTGTGCGGTAACTTCAGTTGGTGACCCATCCCTCGGTTGATCAACTATCATGAAGTGTACAAATACCTATATCTTGTACTGCCTCTATATCAGCGACATACAGGATATTTGGACATACATTGGCCGAATATCATTCAATTGTATAAATAAGAATGCTATACCGAACACTGTAAAAATAATATACTACTAATATACTGTACGTAAGCAGTAGTGCCTAATAAAATCTTACCACCTAGTACTCTAATAATACCACCATACAGTGACACAATAACAGTTCCATACATAAAATAATCTGATAATAGTGCTATACAATATATAAACATTGCTGCCATACAACTAATATTAAGACTGTGGTGGCCGCGAGACTCAGGTGTCACAAGCCTCGGGTATCTTGTCAGATCTCTGGAATCTTTCCTGCTACAGTTCTAACTACCGGTGGAGCATATGTATGTGGGGTCTTTCCAAGCGTGCTTCTAGTCTTTCTGGTTATCCAGCCAAAATGAAGGTGTTCTACCCGTACACTAACTGGAGATGGGGAGGTGTAGATGTGGACTGTATATGCACCTCCCTACAGCCAGAAAAGGGTGCCACCTAAGGCATAGTTCTCACCTTGTCTCATGGCGGTGTACCTCTGGGTCTACCAATAGCACGGGACTTCTCTGACATCCAGTTCTATTATTTAGCAGTCACAAGCACATTATAAACAATTTTAGGTTTAATAATAAAAAAAAGATACATATATTTTTAGTACCCATACCAAAGGCCAGAACAGCAAATGAAAATGCTACGGTAGCAAAAGGTTTAATCTATTAATAGTGAAAACTACTAGTCCGGTAGCATACCTTCTCATTTACTTGGTGTAGTCCAAATAGACTACCCCCCAGGATTGGCACTGGTAAGAACCAGGCACAAATTCGTACTGGCCCTCCGGTATCCACCAATGATCTCAACAGGCCATGTCACCCCACAGTTGTTTCCTAGTGTAGTAGCTGGGAGCAGGGGCGGGACAAGGGGTAGGCAGAGTAGGTGGTCGTCTAGAGCTGCAATAAAGGAAAGGCAATTTATGAATTTTTGTTTCCCTTTATAAATAAGAAGCTAGGCATGGGTGGGAAAAAGTGCGACGATTACTGTAAATTAATGATTGTACATCCAACAACTATCATGCTGAGCTTTAGGGACCAGGGGGTGCATGCTGTAATCATTGCCGTGGGCACCAACATAGCTTAGCCTTCCTCTAACTTGGTGCAGGAGACAGTAGCTCAGGAACCAAGTTCCATGATGAAAAGTGGCATGCAGTATTCAGAATACCGTCCAAGTCAAGGTCTCAGGCAAAAGTAAAAATGGGATGAGGTCAGTACAAAAATGGTGGAAAAAAGACAAAGTCTTGTGACAGAGAAGCTGGAGGACAGAAGTGTCTAAGGCCTCATTTACACGAGCGTGTGCGTTTTGCGCACGCAAAAAAACGCAGCGTTTTGCATGCGCAAAAGGCACTTGACAGCTCCGTGTGTCATCAGTGTATGATGCGCGGCTGCGTGATTTTCGCGCAGCCGCCATCATAGAGATGAGGCTAGTCGACGTCAGTCACTGTCCAGGGTGCTGAAAGAGTTCATTGATCGGCAGTAACTCTTTCAGCACCCTCGACAGTGAATTCCGATCACAATATACAGCAACCTGTGAATAAAAAAAAGACGTTCATACTTACCAAGAACTTCCTGCTTCCTCCAGTCCGGTCTCCCGGCCGTTGCCTTGGTGACGCGTCCCTCTCTTGACATCCGGCCCCACCTCCCTGGATGACGCGGCAGTCCATGTGACCGCTGCAGCCTGTGATTGGCTGCAGCCTGTGCTTGGCCTGTGATATGCTGCAGCTGTCACTTGGACTGAATTGTCATCCCGGGAGGTCAGACTGGAGGAAGAAGCCGGGAGTTATCGGTAAGTCAGAACTTTTTTTTTTACACGTTCATGTATATTGTGATCGGAAGTCACTGTCCAGGGTGCTGAACCAGTTTAACTCTTTCAGCACCCTGGACAGTGACTGTCTCCTGACGTCGCGTACCGGAAACATTTTTGCCGGGTTCGGTCAAAACGAGTTCGGCCGAACCCGGTGAAGTTCGGTTCGCTCATCTCTAAGACACTCCGTTTGGATGTTTGTAAACAGAAAAGCACGTGGTGCTTTTCTGTTTACATTCAGAGTTTGACAGCTCTTTCGCGAATCACGCAGTTCGCACGGCAGTGCTTCCGTGCGACCTTCGTGGTTTTCACGCACCCATTGACTTCAATGGGTGCGTGATGCGCGAAAAACGCAGAAATTTAGAAAATGTCGTGAGTTTTTTTCAGCGCACTCACGCTGAGCAAAACTCACGGACTGTCTGCATGCCCCCATAGACTTGTATAGGTCCGTGCAACCCGCGTGAAAAGCACGCGCGTCGCACGGACGTATATCACGTTCGTGTAAATGAGGCCTAAGTGTCATGATCAGAAACGTGAGTGATGACGTCACATGTCTAATTGCCGCAAAGGGATAAACCCAACTTTTTCAATTGTTTTTATACCCATAATACATTTGAGCATATCGGGACAGACTCTTAAATCGGCATCTAGAAGAACTGATGATAGACAAAACATAGCATAAAAAGTGACAAAATGTACTCTAATTTTTTATTTTATTTATTTTTGTAGATTGTCAAAAACTTCCGCATTACAATTTCAGATATTTCTACAATATGATCCGGGTGATTCTCCACCTTCGAGTGTTTTATGGTGTGATTTGAAGCTGTGAATCATGTGAAGGAGATTATATAATTGAAGGGAAGAGATTCTCAACATATATCATGTGCTGTTGTTTTTAGACTTTATTTACCTACGTCTGTATTATTTTGCAAATGTTTCCAATAGGAAGGGTACAGATAATCTCTATCTAATCTTCTATGTGAAATCTAATTAGCATGTAAGTGTCAGAATGTCTAATTGATGATTCATATGATTACTGGAGGTGTCAGCAAAAGTTCTTACTAATCTTCCAATTATTTAAAGGGGTTATCCCATAACAACCCATTTTAAAAGGGGATTTCTAGAACTGTAATATTGATGGCCTATCTGATCATTGGGGGTCTGCAGAATATTCATGCAGCGGATCAGCTAGAGTGGCAGTTTTTGAACCCCCAATATTTATGGCTTATGATAGAGAAGAATGGGAGCATTGGAATCAACTTTACCCCTTGTTCTTGGCAAAAGTTCTTATTATCTGCAAGGAAAATAAAAAAAGATTGATGTGGGACAAACCCTGAGGGTAAAAGTGTTAAGGCCCCTTTTGCATGGGCCGATGATGGGGCACAAGGAGCGTACCCGATAATTGCCCTGTGTAACCAGGGCAACGATCAGCTGATGAACAAGCAAACGCTCGTTCATCGGCTGATCGTAGAGTTTATGCAGTAGAAAATATTATTATTGTGATATTATTATTATTGCAGCACATCTCCCTGTGTAAACAGAAAGACGTGCTGCCGACATGATAGAAATGTATGGGGACGAGCGATCATAGTAATGATTGCTCGTCCCCACACATTACTGCTCACAGCTCCTTGTAAAAGGAGCAAACGAACGCCGATCAACTATCTGTCTCGTTGATCGGCGCTCATTGTTACGGCCAAAATTGGCCAATGTAAAAAACCTTGGACTTTGGAGCAGAACCAGAATCCAAGAGTGTGACAGAAAAATTTGGTTTTTCTAACAGATCATTTGTGATCAATTGCGTAATCCCAACTGTACAGTCTGATTGAAAAGGAATGTTGGTTGGATTTTCGTAGCTTGGATTTCAAGTTTTTTTTGTTGTGTCCTTAAACCAGCAAACAATTACCTTCAAGAAAAAAGTATTTTATCATGACTTTGAGGGGGTTTCCATGACCTTACCCCATTACCCAAATGAGGTCCATAGAAAATGGTTTGGTGTGGAAAAACCTGACTATCCTAAAAACAATCCTGACCTCTATCCCAATAATCACTGAATAGAAACCCCAAACACAAACCCTATATCAGTGTCGGACCTCTTTAAAGAGGCATCCAGGATTACAAAAATATGTCTGCTTTCTTCCAGAAGCAGCGCTACATGGGTTGTGCCTGGTATTGCAGTTATCAACCTGTGGAAAGATGAAATGCTGTTTCTGAAAGTCAGCAATCACGTTTTTCTAATCCTGGACAAACCCTTTAACACTTTTGGGTTCAATGGATGTGAATCTCAGGATCGAAAAACTAGCGGAAACCATTCCTTGTAAAGTGAAGACTAAGACTATTATAGCAACAGATGGGAACATCTCCAGATTTATGTCTATGGTTTTGGAATGAGATGTTCAAAATCAGGGATGTAGACAGAGATCATAGGGTCCCATGGTAAAAATTTAGAAGGGTCTCCACTGAGAACTCCGACAAATGTAGGTTAATTGTAAAAAGAAAGCCAGGTTACACCTGACGTTGTTATCTGTCACTATTCTAATAAGAAATGTGCTGGAGATTGTTAACAAATGTGTCACACTTTGTGTGGAGCCCAAAACGCTTTTTTTGACACAATTTCACATGTTGAAAAAAGTGCACAGGGGCTACATAAATATGGCATTCAGTCCAACTCCATATTCTTCACTGTATTGATGCCAGAAAATTGTCTTAAATACATTGATAAAACTCCATCAATGAGCTCTAAAACCCCTCCTTCCCTTTACATTGTAAATGATAAAACTGTGGATGCCAGAAGCCACCACTAGAGGGAGCTTAGTGTATAGGAAGCAGAAGAAGCAGTTCAGTACCGCCCCCTTCCACCAGGGGCCCCCATAGAAGTCGCGTGGTCTGCCTCAATGGAAAAGTACGTCTCTGTCTACAGGCTTATATGGATGGGATGACCTAGTTTGACTATATATCGTTCAGCTCATTATTTTCCTACATTCAATGTGTTCCTAGAAATTTTTTACATATATACTTAATTTAACCCGTTAGTGACCGCCAATATGCCTTTTCACGGGGGCCACTAATGGGCTCTATTCCGATGCATATGCCTTTGCAGCATAAATAAATAGAGCAGGGAGCCGTTAAATCTCCCAGCACTCCGAGCAGCCATGCTCGAACGGGCGAGATCGATATCAGTATTGATGTTGCCAATTTAACCCCTCAGTTGTGGCGCTCAATAGCGAGCGCCGCATTTGAGTGGTTTTGGAGAGAGGGAGGGAGCTCCCTCTCTCACCTCACCGGCATTCTGCTATTGCACACCGCATCTGAGGGGTTAAACGGGCGAGATCGATACTAATATCGATCTCACACGGCAGAGCAGGGACGCTCCCAGCCCTCAGCTACCTCTAGCAGCTGCGAGCAGGGAGATTTGACGCTCCCTGCTCTGTTTACTTTATCCTGATGCAGTGCCGTAAAAAGTCATATGCATCAGAATAAAGCCCATTAGTGGCCGCCGTTAAAAGGCGTATTGGCGGTCACTAACGGGTTAAGGGCATGTTCACACGCAGTGTTTTTAGACGTAATTCGGGCGTGTTACGCCTGAGAAAACGCCCCTAATACGCCTACAAACAACTGCCCATTGCTTTCAAAGGGAATTACGATGTTCTGTTCCCACGAGCCTTTATTATACGCGTCGCTCTCAAACTACGGCGTGTAAAATGACGGCTCGTCAATAGAAGTGCAGACACTTCTTGGGATGTTTTTGGAGGCGTTTCTCATTGACTCCATTGAAAAACAGCTCCAAAAACGGCCGTAAATAATGCAGCGAAAAACGTGAGTTGCTACAAAAACGTCTGAGAATCAGGAGCTGTTTTCGCCTGAAATCAGCTCTGTAGTTTCAGACGTTTTTGGTCACTGCGTGTGAACATACCCTAAGGCCTAAAAATGGCTTGGTCATTAAGGGGTTAAATCAACTACAAGGCAGGAAGGAAACGTAACTTTTTAATGACATGTTAGACCATTGTTTTTAGTTCATGGGAGAAATGTACTTAAACAATAAGAATTCTAAATCTTCCTTCCCTGAGTACCAATAATTGCGGAGTGTAAAAGACACAGCCTGTATTGTGAAATCCCAGAAGGAAATGAAACAGGGAAGAACTTTCTGGAACATTATTATAGTGTATGTTCTACTCTGTAGCTTTCTCTATTAGTTACTAGTGGATTGTTTGTTTAGTAATGGCTCTTTATCAGTTCCCTTTGAGAATTCAGCCCATAAAACACAACATATAAATCAAATGATCTTGGAATATTTCCCTGCGAGAAATAAATTGACATTGTAACCATTGCAAAAAAAATCTGAACTTGAAATGTCCCGAATTTACCGTGACTGGCGGACCACCAAATGGTGTCATGGAGCCCAAGCCTTATAAGTCAAACTACATGGGTGGGTTCACACGCTGCGTAAATAATAAGCGGAAAAAAAACGCTCAGAAATAGATCTACGGTGCGTTTTTATAATCCGCGGCATGTCAATTGTATTTGCGTAATCGCTGCTTTTTTGTTGCAGATAAAAACTGCTACAAATACATGTTGCGATTTTTGCGACAGAAAAAGCTGCGATTCCGTATCAAGAATCACAACTCATAAGAAAGCAACAACTCATACTTACCCAGAATTCTGTGCTTCTTCGTCCAGGCCGGCCTCCTGGGATCACGTTTCACGCCATGTGACCGCTGCAGCCAATCACAGGCTGCAGCGGTCACATGGGATGAAACATCATCCCAGGTGATCGGTCTGGAGGACGTTAGAGGGTAAATATGCAAATTTTTTTTTTTCCGTTTCTGTTTTCCGCATTCCAGATGAAAAAACGACACCACAATCTGGTGCAGTTTTTTTTCGGTTGGTAATCCGTGCGGTCGTCAGGCGGGTACGCTGTGTACCGTTACGCAGCGTATCCGCCCTGTGTGAATGTAGCCTATTGCAGTAATTACTCAAACATACATTTCTTTGTAGAATCTAAGCCTCGTGCAGCCCTCGTCTATTCTGAGGAGTTCGTAGGTTCAGGTTGGTTAAAAATGACTGATCTTCTGGTAACATAGTATCATAGTGTGTAAGCTTGAAAAAGGGCCTAAGTCCATCAAGATCAGCCTATTATCCTGTAATGTTGATCCAGGGGAAGACAAAAAAATATAAAAAATTCCTTCCCAACTCAATATGGAAATCAGAATAAATCCCTGGATTAATGACCCATCTCCAGGAATGTAGTTCATATAACTTGTAACACCATTACACTCAAGATAAACATCCTGGCCCCTCTTGAACTCTTTCAGCGAATTCACCATAACATCTCCCTCTGTCAGAGAGTTCCATAGTCACACTGCTCTTACAGTAAAGAATCCTCTTCTATGTTGGTGTAGAAACCTAATTTTCTCTAGACCTAGAGTAGGCACCCTTGTCACGGTTAGGGTCCTAGGTATAAATAGGTACTGAGAGAGATCTCTGTATTGACCTGTGATATATTTATACATATTTATTACAGTAGGTCACCCCTAGTCATCTTATTTGTAAACTAAATAATCCTAATTGTGATAATCTTTCTGGGTACTGTATTCAACCCATTGCATTTATTACTTTAGTTGACCACCTTTAAACCTGCTTATGCTCCACTATGTCTTTTTGGTGCACTGTACACAATATTCCATGTGCGATCTGAAGTGGTAGAACTATGTTTTCGTTATGTGCATCTATGCCCATTTTAATATACATGTTATTATTTGCCTTGGCAGCAGCATTGGTGCATCTATGCCCCTTTTAATGCATATGATTTTATTTGCCTTGGCAGCAGCTGCCTGACACTTGTTGCTACAATTAAATTTACCGTAACCTAAAATTCCAAAGTCATTTTGCATAATTTCCCCAGTATTTTCCCATTTAGTATGTAATGTTGATTTGCATTTTCCCTTCCCAAGGGCATAACCTCACATTTATCAGTGTTAAACCTAATTTTCCACTTTTCTGTTCTAGCCTTCAACTTCTCCAGATCTATTTGTAACAGAATACTGTCCTTCTTTGTGTTCATTTATTTACTCAGTATCATCTGCAAAATTGAATAGTTTATTGTGCAATCCCTCTACAGGGTCATTAATAGATACATTAAAGAGAACAGGGCCCAATACTGACCCCTGGTATCTCCTGAACTGTATATATAGTACTTTTTATCCAGTAAAGGCTGTGTTTTTTATACTTTTTTCAGTGATATCATGAGTTTTCTTATAAAGGTCAGGAAAACCTTTTAACATTCTATATCAAGTTCTCCTATTACTGTATATAACATGTTCCCATCCTATTTATACTGTAAGGGCCTGTTCACATCAGCGTTGGCTTTCCGTTCCGGGGTTCCGTTGGAGGTTTCTGTAGGGTGAACCCTGCAACGGAAAGTCAAAGTGAAACCACAGCTTCCGTTTCCGTCACCATTGATATCAATGGTGACGGAAACATTGCTAATGGTTTCCGTTCGTCACCATTCCGGCAGATTTCCGTTTTAATGATGGAATCAATAGCGCAGTCGACAGATACTGTATATATTGCTTCTGTGGGACTCATGGGCATGTGTGGTTCATAGATTATGATGAGTTGTAGCATTTTTGTAATTTAAAAGTATTTTTTTCAGAAACAGCGTCACTCTTGTTCATAGGATATATCTGGTATTGCATCTCAGCTCCATTCAGACATTCTCCCATGGACAAGAATGGTGACACGTCTGGGATGAGAGCTCTGCTGCACCTGCTCATTTCCTCAAAATGTTTTTGTGGTTTTTTTTTTTTTAAGACTAGAATTTCATGTGGGAATAAATACATGTTTATCACGTTTTGATGGACAGATGAGTATAATTAATCTAGAGGGATTCCTCTTTCAGAAATATCATCTCTTAGAGTGGAGAGTGGATACAAAGAGCATCTCTCACTGTGGAGGACTCGGTACCTGCATGTATTACACAGACAGCCCATTGAGTTAAATAAGAATCATGTAATGCTTAATTTCCCCTGTTGGAGCACTGCAGGGGAATTAAACACTTACTGTCAGATTCCCCCACTTTTTACAGCTGATTGCTGGAAGTCCTAGAGTTGTGACACCATGTGATAAGCTAATTGTCAGGGTACTATTCTAACAGAAAGAGTCTGTTAGAAGAGTCATTCCTGTCAACCATCGTAATACTACGCCACACTGATGGCACGGGCACAGCTCCTTTTATGCAGTCGACACCTGATCTAACAGTCGTGTTTGGAGATAACTCCAATCCGGGCTACTTAAACCCCTGATGCCGCCTTCAATAGCGACCGCTGCACCTAACTGCTGCTCCCTCTGTTAGCCCATTGATATCCTCTGCGATAGGACTGGGGGCTTAGCATTGGCCCTCTGCTCTGCCATGTACAAGAGCCTATTATTAAAGCGTTAAGCAGAGAGTATGTTAAAAACTTAGTGGGACAAAAATAAAAATTACAAAAAAAGTTAAAAAGTTTATAGAAAGAAATCTTAAGAAAAAAGCAAGAAAAAATAGAATATTTTTCTTACAAAATGCTTTATGATGGAAAAAACTACACATAATTCGTATTGCCGCATCTGTAACAACTAGTACTATAAAAATAAAATGTTATTTATCCCGCACAGTAAATGTCATTAAAGAAATCTCAAAAATCACAAAATTTGGTTATAGCGCATATAATGTCCGTGGCTGCGGGCCGGCAGCTCCAACCTCCCCCTGACGGCCGCAGCCACGAGTCGGCAAGCGCTGGCCCCAGCCTCCTCCTCAGGAGACGCCAACGCTCGCGTCCACTCACCTCAGCCGGATCCCGTAGGGTGCGCGCGCACGCTCGTGCCCGCTCTTAATGGGGCAGCACACGCACCGGACCTTTTGATGAACTTTGACCCGTGAGTACCCTGGACTATAAGAGGGGTCCAGCCCCCTGCTTCTATGCCTGAGCGTTGTTGATGTTTCCTAGTTTGTCTATGTGATGGCCTCCTAGTGTGTTTCCTGTTTCCTGTTTCTGTACCTGTTCCAGTTCCTGCTCCTTGCATTCCATACCATCCTGGTCGAGCACTGTGCTGTGCCAATGTTGTGTCGTGCTGTATTCCACGTCGGACCTGCTTCACCTCGCCTGACGTCTACCTGATGCCTAGTCCTAGCCGAGCCTACCCTGCTGCTGTCCGAGCTGCCACAGGTACACTATATAAACTATAGACATTGGCCAGCTGCCTTACCGCCAAGGCGGTACGGCCCAGTGGGTCCACAGACCCTTCGTGACAGTACGCTCAGGCCATGGACCCCGCTGGCCGATTCAAGACCTTGACGACGTCACAGGGGATGCGAGCGGATATGGTGGACCTCCGGTCTCGACAGGACCAACTCCTCCAGGCGTTGAACATTCTTGTATGTTCGCAGTGTTGATCCTCAGACTACACCTCTTGGCAGTGTTGACCCACGTGTTTCTTTGCAACTTCCTGACCGCTATGATGGAGAAACAAGTACCTGTCATGGATTTTTTAATCAATGCCAGATCCACTTCAGCCTGTATAGTAGGACATTTTCGTCTGATGGCGCAAGGGTCGCTTTCATCATCTCTCTCCTCACCGGCAAGGCTCTTGCATGGGCGCACCCTATCTGGGAGAGACAAGGACCAGAGACCCGTGACTTCCAAGCCTCCCTCCGGACTTTTCGCATGGTGTTTGAGGAGCCTGGACGGGTCTCAAGGCATCTTTGATTAACCTACGCCAAGGAGACACCTCCGTGAGTGAGTACGCCATCCACTTCCACACCTTGGCGGGAGAGCTGTTATGGAACAATGAGGCCCTGGTGGCTGCATTCTGGCATGGACTGGCTTCTAGAATTGAGGACAAACAAGCCGCTCGGGATCTGCCATCTACCCTGGATGACCTCATCTTTCTGTCTGCCCAGATTGATATACGGATCCAAGAATTCCTCCAAGAGGTTTGACGGGAGGGAGTCCTCCCCAGTCTGGCTCCTACTTTGCAGCAGCCCCTGCTGTCCTCAGATATAGATTCTCCTAAGGAGTCGGTAATAATGGACCAGTGTAAGTTATCTACCGAGGAGAGACAACGCAGACGCACGTCTGGACTCTGTCTTTATTGCGGCCTCGGTGGCAATCTCGTGTGCCTGTGTCCCCAAAGATCACAATACCTAGGGTTGCTAGGAGTGACAACCTTGGGTAAGAATGGTCTTTCGTCTAGATTGTCCATAACTGTGACCATATTGTCCGGTGAGAAAACGCATCAGGTCTCTGCGTATCTGGACTCTGGATCCGCAGCTAATTTCATCCTTAGAGACCTGGTGGACCTACCACCACTCTGGAGAACCCGTTGAACGTTGCTTCAGTGAATGGACTACCTCTGCCAGACCCAGTTATAGCTATTACCAAGCCGCTGAGGCTCCAAGTGGGAGCCCTTCACTCTGAACTTCTGTCTTTCTATGTGCTATCCAAAGCTGTTAACCCTGTGTTGCTGGGCCTGCCTTGGCTCCGACTGCATGCCCCAGTCCTGGACTGGAATACTGGAGAGGTTCTCCAGTGGGGCCCTGAGTATCAAGGTCGTTGCCTGGTGCAGATTCATTCGGCTCAGCCTTCGCTGCCTCGGTCATGGGCAGAATTGCCGAGTCATTATGATGCATTTTCGGACGTCTTCAGCAAGAGGGAGGTGGAGACATTGCCTCCAAATCGGGCATATGACTGCGCTATCAAGCTGATTCCTGATGCATCCCTTCCCCGTGGTAGGGTATATCCTCTCTCCTTGCCAGAGACTATGTCCATGTCCGCCTATGTGAAAGAGAACTTGGAGAGGGGCTTCATACGAAAGTCTTCCTCCCCGGCAGGAGCCGGGTTCTTCTTTGTCAAAAAGAAAGATGGCTCTCTTCGTCCTTGTATCGACTACCGAGGTCTCAACCAGATCACGGTGAAGAATAACTATCCGTTGCCACTGATCTCTGAACTGTATGATCGTATACGTGGTGCCAAGATTTTTTCTAATCTAGACCTGTGTGGGGCTTACAACCTAGTCCGGATTCGCCAGGGTGAGGATTGGAAGACTGCATTTAACACCCGTGATTGACACTATGAGTTTCTAGTAATGCCCTTTGGCCTGTGTAATGCTCCCGCGGTTTGTGAATGACATTTTCCGTGATCTCCTCTATGTTTGTGTTGTAGTCTACCTTGATGACATCTTGATTTTTTCTCCAGATCCTATGACGCACCAGAGACATGTCCGTCAAGTTCTGCTACGGTTAAGGGAGAATCGTCTCTACGCCAAGTTGGAGAAGTGGGTGTTTGAAAAAGATGCTCTACCCTTCCTGGGCTACATCGTCTCGAATCGAGGTCTCGAGATGGATCCTGAAAAGGTAAAGTCTGTTCTGGAGTGGCCACATCCTCAAGGCTTGAGGGCCATACAGCGCTTTTTGGGATTCGCTAATTTTTACAAGCAGTTTATTCCAAACTTCTCTTCACTGACTTCTCCCATCTCTAACCTTACTAAGAAGGCAGAGTCCGCATTCAATAGCCTGAAGAGTGCCTTCACGTCAGCCTCTATCCTCCATCATCCGGATGTCTCTCTGCAGTTCTCGTTGGAGGTGGACGCATCCTCTGTCGGTGCTGGTGCACTCCTGTTCCAGAGAGGTCCCAAGGGCAAGTCAAGGGTATGTGGATATTTTTCTAAGCTCTTCTCTTCCGCAGAACGCAACTACTCTATTGGGGATCGGGAGTTACTGCCCATCAAATTAGCCCTGGAAGAATGGAGACATCTACTAGAGTTCGCAGCTCATCCGATCCTGATTTCTACAGACCACAAGAATCTGATCTACCTCCAGACAGCCCAACGGCTGAACCCTCGTCAGGCCAGGTGGTCACTGTTCTTTACAAGGTTCCAGTTTGAGCTCCATTATTGCCCGGCCGACAAGAATGTGAGGGCCGATGCCTTGTCCAGGTCTTTCGAGACGGAAGACACCTTGGAGAGTCCACAGAATATTATTGATTCGTCTTGCATTATCTCTGTCAATCCCCTGCAAGTTGGGGACATTCCTCCAGGGAGGACTTTTGTGCGCCTGGCTGATATTGGAAGAATCCTCCGCTTGGGACACTCCTCTAGTCTGGCAGGTCACGCGGGGGTCTATTTGACCCGGGATCTGATTGCTCATCATTTCTGGTGGCCCACGCTGCCTAAGGACATTATGGACTTAGTTTCTTCCTGTTCTGTATGTGCAGCCAACAAGGCCTCTCATTCCAGACCTGCTGGTCTGCTCCAGCCATTGCCTGTGCCCAATGGTCCCTGGCAGCATATAGCTATGGACTTTATTACGGACCTGCCTCTCTCTGCTGGATGCAGTGCTGTCTGGGTGGTGGTGGACCGATTTTCGAAGATGGACCACTTCGTTCCTCTGACCAGTCTTCCTTCTGCTCCACAGCTGGGCAAGCTGTTCATCCAACACATCTTTCGCCTGCACGGCTTGCCGCAGCATATTGTGTATGATCGGGGGATCAGTTTACCTCGAAGTTCTTGAGAGCCCTCTGCGGACTCCTCGGTGTGAAATTGGACTTTTCATCAGCCTACCATCCTCAGTCCAATGATCAGGTCGAGAGGATCAATCAGATCTTGGAGAACTACCTACGCCACTTCATTTCCAAGCAGCATGATGACTGGGTGCCATTGCTCCCATGGGCAGAATTCTCCTACAATAATCACACCAGCGAGTCTACAAGGAATACGCCGTTCTTCATTGTTTATGGCCAGCACCACAAATTCCTCTCCCGGTGCCCAATACCTCCGAGGTTCCAGCGGCTGACTCCACCTTTAGAGACTTCCTACAGATCTGGCAGCAGACTCGATCCTCCATCCTATTGGCAGTCGACCACATGAAACGGAAGGCTGACACAAGGAGAAGATAACCTCCTCAGTTTCTTCCTGGCACGAGGGTCTGGCTGTCTTCCAGGAATATCCGACTAAGGGTGCCATCATGCAAATTTGCTACCAGGTTCCTCGGACCCTTCGAGATCCTACAGCAGATCAACCCTGTCGCCTATAAGCTTCGGCTGCCTCCTACCCTCAAGATCCCCAACTCCTTCCATGTCTCCTTCCTGAAGCCGGTGGTTATGAACCGCTACACCAAGACTGCTAGCCCTGTGGTTGCCTCCAGTGGCCCTTCTGACTCTTTTGAGGTTCAGGAGATCCTGGACACCAAAAAAGTGAGAGGAAGGACCTTTTACTTGGGAGCCAAAGGAGAACCTCAATGCTCCCGCTCTTCTGAAGAAGTTTCTCTCTTGCTCTGGTCCCAAGAAGAGGGGGTGCAAGAGGGGGGATACTGTAATGTCCGTGGCTTCGGGCCATCAGCTCCAACCTCCCCCTGACAGCCGCATCCACGAGTCGGCAAGCTCGCGTCCAGTCACCTCAGCTGTATCCCGCAGCATTCCAAGTTTATTTTCCACAATTTAAAATTATATTCCAAGTGCATGGGGGTGGTGACAATAGCCTACGCATTTCGGACAATAATCCTGTCCTTATTCATGGCTCAAACACGAGCCATGAATATCATTTTAAATTGTGGAAAATAAACTTGGAACGCTGTTCCTTTTAAATATTTTTATCAGCGCTGGATCAGTCTTTATTTTTCTTCATTGCCTTGCCGTGTGCCGTCGTGCAGGAACCGAGCGCAGTCTGGACTGAGATCAACTGTGGGTGAGCCGGAGGATTCCTCCTAGTTTTCTACATATATAGTTCCTGCCAAGCCTGCCCTGCTGCTGTCACAGTTACCCTATATAAACTATAGACATTCACCTGCGCCCTGTTGGCCAGCTGCCTTACCGCCAAGGCGGTACGGCCCATTGGGTCCACAGACCCTTCGTGACAGCGTAATTGTAATGACCCTCAGAACAAAGTTAACATGTTATTAATACCACACATTGAGCACTATAAAAATAAAACTTGTAAACAATGGCAAAATTGCTGTGTTTTTTTTCATTACCTCCCCCCAACAAATGAATAAATTTAGTTTAATACATTATATGTACCCCAAAGTAGTAACATTAAAAAAACAACTTATACAGCAAAAAAAAGTCTCTTATACAGCTACGTCAATGGAAAAAAGAAATAAGTTATGGCTTTGTGTATGCAGAGATGAAAATATATTTAAAAAATTGCTGCGTCTTTTGGGGGTTAACTGTTGTATGGTTAAGAATTCCTAAGGAAGACGTCATTATTTCGACTTCATCTCCAAAGAAAACAGTAACAAATTATAGTCATTTATTTTTATAGCATTTCCACCCATTAACACATTGCCCACTATAGTCCATTAATACATAAATATGGATGACTGCCCAGGTTTGAGGAGACTGTTCTCACATAACCTGCTTCCCGTTGGCATTAAAAATGAATGTAAGGCTTTATATCTCCTTGGACAACACTTGTATCAGCAGTGGGGTACCACAAGGATAGGTGTCAGGCCCAATTCAATTCAACGTGCTTTTGTGGCCGCAATTCCCTCGAATATCCCCGGGAGAATTGCAGTCCCATTAATTTCTATGGGCCCATGCACACGACCGTGGTTTCCAGAAAGAATGGGCATGACTTATTACGGCCGTGTTCTGCGGTCCAGGCTCATAGAAAATCATGGACGTGGCCATGTGCACGGCCCACGATTTGCGGGCGGCTCTCGGGTGACACTACGCGGCCGGACAACCAGAAAATATATGGCTACGATCGTGAGCATGAGGCCTTAATGCCTTTATTAATTACCTTGTGGATGCGATAGCAAGGTGTCAGAATTTGCTGACAATACAAAACTTTGTACGAAATCTAAAACTCAGCTTGACTATAAAATATTACAGCAAGACCTAGTTAAGCTGGCAGCATGGGCAAAAACAAAGAATTTAGTGTTGATAAATGTAAAGTAATGCGCTTAGGACACAATAATAGTATTAATTAATATGCATTAAATGGAATAAAACTGTAGATAACGGAAGAAGAGAAGGACCTGGGTATTCTGGATACAAATAAGCTAAGCAGCAGCACTCAATGTCAAGCAGCAGCTGCAAAAGCAAATAGGATTTTGGGGTGTATAAAAAGAGACATAAAAACCCGGGATTCAAATGTATTACCGCTCTATAAATACCTTGTAAGGCCACATATTGAATATGGAATTCAGTTTTGGGCTCCACATTGTAAAAAGGATATAGGAGAACTGGAGAGGGTTCAAAAGCGGGCAACCAGATTATTAAATGGGATTTCACTTACAATGAAAGGCTAGAAAAATTGGGCTTGTTCAGCTTGGAAAAAAGACGTCTTAGAAGGGATCTTATTAACATGTATAAGCATATGTGTGGCCAATACAAAGAAGTAGCACATAATCTGTTCTTTCCAAGGACCAGGGGAAATCCATTGCGAAAAAAGACGCTTCAGAAATCAATACAGGAAAGGGTTCTTTGCAGTTAGGCCTTATTCACACGAACGTGTTTAACGTCCGTGATACGCGCGTGAAAATCACGCGCGTCGCACGTACCTATGTTAGTCAATGGGGCCGTTCAGACATTCCATGATTTTCACGCAGGGTGTGTCCGCTGCGTAAAACTCACAACATGTCCTATACTTGGGCATTTTTCGCGCATCATGCACCCATTGAATCAATGGGTGTGTGAAAGTCACGCGCAGCACACGGAAGCACTTTCGTGTGTCGCGCGTGATTCGCGCAACAGTAGATAAAGAAATGAAGGAAAAAATAAAAGCTCTTCCTTCATTTCTTTTTCTAAACATCAAAACCGCGTGTCATAAAATCACGCAGCCACACAGCAAACACTTATGACACATGGAACTGCAATGCACAAAAAAATGCAGCGTTTTTTGCGCGCGCAAAACGCACACGTTCGTGTGAATAAGGTCTTAAAGTAGTCATATGGAATTCCCTACCCCAAGAGGTAGTACTGGCAGATACTATGTCAGCATTTTAAAAAAGTCTAGACTTCTTTCAACCTATGTAACTATGTAACTGCTGCCATTGTTGTATGTTGGTCTACAAAGCATAAAAAGGAAGTCTTTTATAAATGTTCCCTATAAATACAGCCTTTATATCCTGTTAGCTTATGATTCCCGGACTGCAGACATCAGACCAGCCAAATAAACGTCTAGAGTGACAGGTATGTGAAGTCCAAATACTGTCACTATGTAGGATGTGTATTATCTATCTATCTATCTATCTATCTATCTATCTATCTATCTATCTATCTATCTATCTATCTATCTATCTATCTATCTATCTATCTATCTATCTATCTATCTATCTATCATCTATCTATCTAATCTATCTATCTATCCATAATGTACTGCCACGTTATTTAAGACCAAATGCCATGGCCATCATCTCATATCTCTCTATCTATCCTGGGCTGCACCGACCATGAGGTGAGATGAGCATCTCGCCTCAGGCGGCGGCCTGCTGCCTCTCTAAGGGGCGGCGGTGCCTTTGAAACCAGCAACCGCCACCCCCTCCTGTACAAATTGTACATGCGGCTATAGAACCCAGGTACTATTACATGCATAAGCGCTGAATCGCCGGGCATGTTCCGTGCCGGACCATTCAGCGTCTTACAGTGACGTTGACTGGCAGGGCAGAATGACATGCCCTGCTAATCAGCGCCTTTCGACGATGCGCACCGCTTCCGTTGTTAAAAGGCGCTGATTGGCGACGCAAGTCATTCTGCACTTCCAATCAGCGCCTTTCAATGATGCTAGCAGCACGATGATGTTATCGCGCCGCTACCGTTATGGGAAGATGCTGATTGGCGGGACAAGTCATTCTGCCCTGCCAATCAGCGCCTTTCAGTGATGCAAGCGGCGCAATGACGCCATCGTGTCACTTGCACTGAGAAGAGAGCAGGTCTGCATTGCCACAGGACGGTGCAGGAACGGGATCAAGGTGAGTATGTAACGTTTTTTTTTTTCTTTAAAAAGTGTGTGTCGCATTATCTACAGGATGGGAAGGGGAGGGCTATATGTTGAGCACAATCTATAGAGCGGGCTATAGGTAGGGAACTATCTACAGTGGGGGCTATATGTAGAGAACTATATACAGGGGGGCTATGTGAGGCACTATACACAGGAGGGCTATATGTGGGGCATTATATACAGAGGGCTATATGTGGGGCATTATATACAGGGGGCTATATGGGAGGCACTATATACAGGGGTGCTATATGTGGGGGACTATCTACAGCGGGGCTAAATGTGGGGCGCTATATACAGGGGGGCTAAAGTTTAGGCACTATCTACAGAGGGGCTATATGTAGGGCACTATCTACAGTGAGAGCTATATGTGGGGCACTATCTACAGGGGATCTATGTAGTGCAGTATCTACAGGGGATCTATGTAGTGCAGTATCTACAGGGGATCTATGTAGGGCACTATCTATATGTGGGGCACTATCTACAGGGGGCTCTATGGGGCACTATCTACAGGGAGCACTGTGTGGGACACAGTGTATGGTGCTATTATAATCAGAGACAGTGTATGGTGCTATTATAATTAGATGTGCAGTGTAGGGCGTAGTGTGTGGCATCATGAAAATGTTATCTTCGTTTATAGGTGCAGCAATGTTTGAAAAGTGGGAAGCTGAAGACATCTGAGCGGAAAACGGCAGAAATGGGCTGTGGCCAGGAGAAGTCATCACAGAGGACTAGACCGGATGGAGAAGAAAAGATAAAAAGAACAACTAGAATCTGAATAGTCACCAATGAGTCACCTAACATAAATGTTTATTCTGCCTCTAATCAGCACTGTAGTCACTGCATGATCTATCTATCTATCTATCTATCTATCTATCTATCTATCTATCTATCTATCTATCTATCTATCTATCTATCTATCTATCTATCTATCTATCTATCTATCTATCTATCTATCTATCTATCTATCTATCTATCTGTTAAGCTTGACATAGACTGTGCTGCCATTTTGGGTCAAAACGTTGCTGCTGTCGGTGCAGGGGTCTGGGGTCTGATAAATTTAAGAGGTCTGATTAATTTAGAGATCTGGTCTGGGGTCTGAATTAATTTAGATTGTTTGATCAGGCGTCTGATCTATTTTAGGGCTCTTGTTTGGGATCTGATAAATTTAGGGGGTCTGCTCTGAGGTCTGATTAATTTAGGTTTTTTTTCTGAGATCTCAATTAATTTAGAGGGTCTGGTCTGGTGTCTGGTTTATTCAGGGGGTCTGGTCTGGGATATGATAATTTAATTTTTTTTAAATTAATTTTTAATTAATTCATGGGTCTGCTCTGGGGTTTGGTTAATTCTGTGACTGGTCTGGGGTCTGATAAGTTTAGGGGGTTTGCTCTGCAGTCTGATTGATTTAGGGGTTTGGTCTGCGGATTGATAATTTTATAGTGGTTTACATGAATTTAGGGGGTCTGGTCTGAGGTCTGAATTTGGTCGGATGTCTGGTCTGAGGTCTGAAAAATTCACGAGGTCTGGTTTGGGGTTCAAATTTCTATTGCTATAGAGGATGAGGATGGCTGCAGAAGCAAGTGGCCATAATGTCCTTTCCATTAACCCCTAGGCACACCAGGACTCAACTGTACATCCTGGTGGGAGGTTACTTTGTGCACAAGAACGTTGAGTTACTGAGTCACTCCCGGTGCACTCTGTGACAGTGTGCACTGGGAATCAGGAGATCAGCTGTCCCCAACAGCTAACACTCCCCAGTCACCGGCAATGGACCCGTAATAGCGGTCTAATTCCAGTGATCAATGTGATTAGTGGATCTGTACAGATCCACCGATCACATTGTATCTAAGTTTAAAGTGTTAAAAACAGTTCCCGGGACTTGTAGTTAACTACAGTTCCGCACTATATCCCATGTGAACGGCAATGGACCAATAGCTGGCATTTGCTGTGATTGGTGGGTCTGTTCAGACCCACCAATCACAGTGCGTTTTTACACAGGGCCGGTGAAAAATAACGGATACAGGCTCTAAACTAATAGTAGGTGAAGAAAAGTTGGAGAGATCAGAGCCTGTGCCATTTTGTGTATCCCTCTAGTTAAAAATAGAGATTATCCCCTCATCCCCAGCTCCCTGTTACCAGTGTGTGACCCCTACCACCTCCCAGTGTATAAGGGCGAGTTTTTCTTTTTTTTTCTTTATCATAAAGTCTACGTCAATTTGTTGCGTCAGTTGTCAGTTGTTCAGCGTCAATCCGTTGCGTCAGTTGTCAGTGTCAATACGTAGCGTCCGTGTCAGTCCGTTGCGTCACCTTGTCAGTGTGAATTCGTCACTGCCAGTCGCGTCCGATACAGACTTAGCGAGCGATGAGGAACCAGAGTTCATTCTCTCGTCCTCCTCCAGTGACCGAAACCTCCTCGAAGTCGCAGGAGGGTTAGTGCCCAGGTTCTGTCTGACCCTGGAACTGCCGTTCTGTCTGACCCTGGTACTGCCAGCATTGATTGGTCATCCCCAACCAATTACACCCCCCAAATCCCAGCATTTACAACTGCGGCAGAAATGCATGTGCAGACAGAAGGGCTGCCTGTAATGGGCTTTTTCAAATTGTTCTTCACAGACAAACCAACATTTATGGCCACCAATTTATTTCTAAACACCCCAATGCCTTTTATGCCCATCCCTATTGTGCAGACATGCTGAAATATTGGGGGTTAGTCCTCGAAATGAGTCTCACTAAAAAGCCCAAAGTTACATCCTATTGGTCCACGGACATTTTGTATCATTGTCCTATGTACTGAAATACAATGACCAGACCCCGCTTTGAGGCCCTTCATAAATTTCTGCACTTTAGTGACAACTCCCAATACCCCACAAGGATGACCCCAAGTCCGACAGATTTTTTTAAATTAGACCCCTCCTTATATTTTTCCCCACATTTTTCAGCAATCTACACTACCAAAAAAAAAATCTCCATAGATGAATCCCTGGTGCACTTCAAGGGCAGGCTGAAGTTTCGCCAATATTTGCCCAATAAGCGTGGGATCAAGGTCTACAAGCTGTGTGGATCTGAGACCGGATACACACACTTTCCAGGTCTATGAGGGGAAGGACAGGACAATACAGCCCCCAGACTGTCCACCCTACATTACAACCAGTGGGAAGATAGTGTGGGACCTCCTGCACCCACTGTTTGATCAGGGGTACAACTTGGACTTGCAGAACTGGTACACAATTCTACCCCTGTACAAATGTCTTCTAGACAAAAAAACAGTGGCGTGTGGGACAGTGCGAAAAAACCAGAGGCACATTCCCAAGACCCTCATCAGCCAATCTCTGCAAATTGGCAAAAGCAGGGCATTTCTGCAGGATGGGATCCTGTGTCTCAAATTTAGTGACAAAAAATATGTATGCCGTCAACTATGCATGATGCCAGTTGAACCCCTGTCCCTAAACGTGGATTTACATAGTTCACGATGAAGCCTGTGTGCATACAGGCTTATACTAAATCAATGGCGGGGGGTTAATCTGAATGATCAGGTTTTAACCCCTACCCTCTTTAGCCACTTTTGACCTTCCTGACAGAGCCTCATTTTTCAAATCTGACATGTGTCACTTTATGTGGTAATAACTCCGGAATGCTTTCACATATCCAAGCGATTCTGAGATTGTTTTCTCGTGACACATTGGACTTTATGTTACTGGCAAAATTTGCTCCATATGTTCAGTATTTAATTGTGAAAAACACCAAAAATTAGCGAAAAATTTCAAAAATTAGCATTTTTCTCAATTTAAATGTATCTGCTTGTAAGACAGGCAGTTATACCACATAAAATTGTTGCTAATTAACATCCCCCATATGTCTACTTTAGATTGGCATCGTATTTTGAACATTCTTTTATTTTTCTAGGACGTTACAAGCCTTAGAACTTTAGCAGCAATTTCTCACATTTTCAAGAAAATTTCAAAAGGCTATTTTTACAGGGGCCACTTCAGTTGTGAAGTGGTTTTGAGGGCCTTATGTACTGGATAGACCCATAAATCACCCCATTTTAAAAACTTCACCCCTCAAAGTATTCAAAACAGCATTTAGAAAATGTCTTAACCCTTTACACATTTCACAGGAATTAAAGCAAAGTAGAGGTGAAATTTACAAATTTCATATTTTTCTGCAGAAATAAATATTTAATACAATTTTTTTTATAACACAGAAGGTTTTACCAGAGAAATGCAACTCAATATTTGTTGCCCAGTTTCTGCAGTTTTAGGAAATATCCCACATGTGGCCGTAGCGTACTACTGGACTGAAGCACCGGCCTCAGAAGCAAAGGAGCACCTAGTGGATTTTGGGGCCTTATTTTTGTTAGATTATATTTTAGGCACCATGTCAGGTTTGAAGGGCTCTTGCAGTGACAAAACAGTAAAAATCCCCCAAAAGTGACCCCATCTGGGAAACTACACACCTCAAGGAAATTATCTAGGGGTATAGTGAGCATTTTGACCGCACAGGTTTTCTACAGAAATTATTGGAAGTAGGCCGTGAAAATTAAAATCAACATTTCTTCAAAGAAAATGTAGGTTTAGCGATTTTTTTTCTCATTTCCACAAGGACTAAAGGAGAAAAAGCACCACAAAATTTGTAAAGCAATTTCTCCCGAGTAAAACAATACCTCACATGTGGTAATAAACGGTTGTTTGGGGACACGGCGTGGCTGAGAAGGGACAGAGCGCTATTTGGCTTTTGGAGTTCACATTTAGCAGGAATGGTTTGCGGAGGCCATGTCACATTTACAAAGCCCCTGAGGTGACAAAACAGTGGAAACCCCCAACAAGTGACACCATTTTGGAAACTATACCCCTTGAGGAAATTATCTAGGGGTATAGTGAGCATTTTGACACCACAGGTTTTTTGCAGAAATTTTTGCAAGTAGGCTGTGAAAATGAAAATCTATATTTTTTCAAATAAAATGTAGGTTTAGCTAATTTTTTTTTCATTTCCACAAGGACTAAAGGAGAAAAAGCACCATAAAATTTGTAAAGAAATTTCTCCCGAGTAAAACAATACCCCACATGTGGTAATAAACGGCTGTTTGGACACACGGCGAGGCTGAGAAGGGAAAGAGCGCTATTTGGCTTTTGGAGTCCACATTTAGCAGGAATGGTTTGCGGAGGCCATGTCACATTTACAAAGCCCCTGAGGGGATAAAACAGTGGAAACCCCCCACAAGTGACCCCATTTTGGAGACTACACCCATTGAGGAAATTATCTAGGAGTATAGTGAGCGATTTGACCCCACAGTTTTTTTTCAGAAATTATTGGAAGTAGGCCCTGAAAATAATAATCTACATTTTTTCAAATAAAATCTAGGATTAGCTAATTTTTTCTCATTTCCAGAAGGACTGAAGGAGAAAAAGCACCACAAAATTTTTAAAGCAATTTCTCCCGAGTAAAACAATACCCCACATGTGGTAATAACCGGCTGTTTGAACACACGGCGAGGCTTAGAAGGGAAAGAGCGCTATTTGGCTTTTGGAGATCACATTGAGCAGGAATGGTTTGCGGAGGCCATGTCACATTTGCAAAGCCCCTGAGGGGACAAAACAATGAAAACGCCCAAAAAGGGACTCCATTTAGGAAACTACACCTCTTGAGGAATTCATCTAGGGGTGTAGTAAGCATTTTGACCCCACAGATGTTTCATAGAATTTATTAGAATTAGGCAGTGAAAATAAAAACAGTCCTTTTTCTTCAATAAAACGTAGCTTTAGCGCAAATTTTTTCATTTTCTCAACAAATAAAGGAAAAAAAGAACCCAACATTTGTAAAGCAATTTCTCCCGAGTACGGCAATACCCCATATGTGGTCATAAACTGCTGTTTGGGCAAACGGCAGGGCTCAGAAGGGAAGGACCGCCATTTTGAGTGCAGATGTTGCTGGATTGGTTTCTGGGCGCCTGTGGGCCCAAAACAGTGGAAACCCGCCAGAAGTGACCCCATTTTGGAAACTACACCCCTCAATGCATTTACCAAGGGGTGTAGTAAGCATTTTAACCCTGCAGGTGTTTTGTAGAAATTAGTGTTCACTCCATGTTGCAGAGTGAAAATGGGATTTTTTTCCATAGATATGCCAATATGTGGTGCCCGGCTTGTGTCACCATAACAAGACAGCTCTCTAATTATTATGCGGTGTTTCCCGGTTTTAGAAACACCCTACATGTGGCCCTAATCTTTTGTCTGGACATATGACAGGGCTCAGAAGTGAAGAGTACCATGCGGAGTGGAGGCCTAATTTGGCGATTTACAAAGTATTGGTTCACAACTGCAGAGGCTCAGATGTGAAATAATAAAAAGAAACCCCTGATAAGTGACCCCCACTATGGAAACTGCACCCCTCAAGGCATTTATTAAGGGGTGTAGTGAGCATTTTCACCCCACAGGTCTTTTCCATAAATGAATGCGCTGCGGATGGTGCAAATTAAAAATTTATATTTTTCCCTAGATATGCCATTCAGTGGCAAATATGTCATGCCAAGCTTATGACGCTGGAGACACACACCCCAAAAATTGTTAAAAGGGTTCTCCCGGGTATGACGATGCCATATATGTTGAAGGAAACTGCTGTTTGGGGACGCTGTAGGGTTCAGAGCCGAGGGAGCACCATTTGGCTTTTGGAGAGCGGATTTTGCTTGGTACTATATTTGTTTGAGTATTGCTGGTGTTTTATAATGTGGGGGTACATGTAAGCGGGGCGGAGTATATAAGAGGCATAGTCAGGTGGTATTAAAAAAAATAATAATCCATAGATGTGTGTTACGCTGTGAAGCAATCCTTTCCGCACAGGCCGGTGTCGCACTGATAAATGGTGTAATTTCTTATCCCCCTTTTGGTCCACACTCCGCGCCTTTTGTAGTTTGGGGAATTTTGCTGGGAAAGTGTTGTCCTGGTATAATACGGGCACCGTCGCTTCCAGCGGATATGTTTGGGCTCTCCCCTTCCTGGTTCCCTAATTTTAGGTCCTTGATAAATCGCCTCTTGAAACAGAAGAAATGTTCCCCTCGGGCACAACTGCATATTTTTTTATTTCCTGACTTATTGGAGCCATAACTAATTTTATTTTTCATAGATGTAGCGGTATGAGGGCTGGTTTGTTGCGGGACGAGCTGTAGTTATTATTGGTACCATTTTGGGGTACATGCAACTTTTTGATCACCTTTTATCCTATTTTTTGGGATGCCAGGTAAACAAAAAAACGCAATTCGGGCACAGCTTTTTTAGTTTTTTTTATACAGCGTTCACCATGCGTTATAAATTACATGTTAACTTTATTCTGCGGGTCAGTCCGATTCTGGCGATACCTAATTTATAGAACTTTTTTATGTTTTACAACTTTTTGCACAATAAAATTACTTTTGTAAAAAGAATGTATTTTTTCTGTCGCCAAGTTGTGAGAACCATAACTTTTAAAATTTTTTGTCGACGGATGTGTATGAGGGCTTGTTTTTTTGCGGGACGAGCTATAGTTTTTATAGGTACCATTTTTGGATACGTGCGACTTTTTGATCACTTTTTATTCTAATATTTGTAGGGCAAAGTGACCAAAAAACAGAAACTCTGGTAAAGTTTTTTACGTTTTTTTTTACGCTGTTCACCGCGTGCAATAAATAATATAATATTTTGATACCTCAGGTCGTTACGGTCGTGGCGATACCAAATACATATGGTTTATTATTATTTTTCAATAATAAAGGACTTGATAAGAGTAAAAGGGGGATTGTGTTTTATTTGATTACTTGAAACTTTTATTGTTTTCAAACTTTTATTTTTTGCACTTTTTTTACACTTTTTTATACTTTTTTTACACTTTTCTTCAAGTCCCACTAGGGGACTTGAAGGTCCAACGGTCAGATTTTTTTTTTTCTAATACATTGCACTACCTATGTAGTGCAATGTATTAGATCTGTCAGTCATTCACTGACAGCAAGCCGATTAGGCTTCGCCTCCCGGCGGGGCCTAAATCGGCTTCCGTAATGGCAGAGCAGGAGACCATTGTGTCTCCTGTTGCCATAACAGCAGTCGCCAGTCCCGATTGCCTCTCAGGGCTGGCGATCTGCTAGTAACCGCTACGATGCAGCAATCGCTTTCGATTGCTGCATCGAAGGGGTTAATGGCAGGGATCGGAGCTAGCTCCGGTTCCTGCCGTTACAGGTGGATGTCAGCTGTACAGTACAGCTGACTTCCACCGCTGATGACGCCGGATCAGCTCCTGACCCGGCGCCATCTTGCCGGCAGCTACGGAAGCCGATCAGGCTCCGCCGCCGGGCGGATCTTGACCGGCTTCGGTGCTAGGCAGACCGGGAGACCAGTATTAGGCCTCCGGTTGCCATTGCAGCCACCGGAACCCCGGCAATTTCATTGCTGGGGCTCCGATGAGCTGCAAACACCTTAAGTGCAGCGATCGCGTTTGAGCGCTGCACTTAAGGGGTTAATGGCGGGGATCGAAGCTAATTTCGGTCCCCGCCGTTACAGTCGGATGTCAGCTGTAAGATACAGCTGAGATCCGACGATGATGGCACCGACTCAGCTTCTGAGCCGGTGCCAAACATTTGACGTAAATGTACGGCATTTTGCGGGAAGTCAATGCTTTCCATGACGTACATTTACGTCAAATGTCCGGAAGGGGTTAAAATCCTATAGTGCCATGAGGAAAAGCTAAATCTGGTACAAGAATTGGCAGTGTACCTTGTCCAGATGACACTATATAATTCATTTTAAAGGTTTTGAAAAGCTGGCCACCTGTGTACATATTTGAAGTACCAAGAAAAAATTATCAAATTGCTTTTGCTTGGAGACGAGATGGGGAAAACTTCTGCTGCTCCAAGTAATGTTCCCGTATATATTTCCTTGGAAGCACTTTCCAAGGGAAGTGTCTGCCACCCCAAAAAAACCCGAAGGGCACAAAAAAGGTGCCGTGTCTGCGCAAAAAAGCATATCCGAAAGGATACCATATACCAGTGCGACACTTCCGAATCTACCACAAAACTGCCGTAAAAATAGGGCTTCAAAACCCTTGTGGTGCTTCTTCACTTTCAGACACTGCTATGTGTCCAGACAACATATTTAGACCACTTTGGGGCTATTTCTGAACTCAGAAGAAACAGCCCAATAAATTTTGAGGTGCTTTCCTTCACTTACATGCTGTGTGTCTGAAATATCTGTCCTATAAATGACACATTTGTTAAAAATGTAACATATTTTTTTCATGCCAGATTTCCACTAAATTCAGCAAAAAAACAACACCTATGTGGTCATAAAAGTGATCACACCCCTAGATAAATTTTGTGAGTGATGCAGTTTACAAAATGGGGTTACTTTTTGGAGGTTTTCACTGTACTGGAACCTCAGGAGCTCTGCAAATGCAACAAGGCATCCAAAAAAACATTCCAGCAAAATCTGTGCTCCATATGGCGCTCCCTCTCTTCTGAGCCCTGTCGTGGGTCCAAACAGCAGTTTATGACCACATATGGTGTAATGCCGTAACCGGTAGAAATTGCTTTACAAATGTTGGGGTGATTTTTCTCCTTTATTCTATGTTAAAATTTCGCCGTTTTTTTCAGAAAAAAAGTAGATTTTCATCTTCACAGACAAATTCCAATGATTTCAGCAAAAAACCTGTGTGGTCAAAATTCAAATTATACACCTAGAAAAATTATTTGAGGGGTGTAGTTTCCAAAATGGAGTCACCTTCGTGGGGTTTCCACTGTACTGGTACCTCCAGGGCATTGCAAACGTGACATGACACCGAAAACCATTCCAGCAAAATCTGTGCTCCAAAGTCCAAATCGCGCTCCTTCCCTTCCGAGCTCTGCCGTGTGTCCAAACAGCAGTTTATTACCACATATGGGGTATTACCGTAATCGGGAGTAATTGCTTTACAAATGTTGGGGTGCTTTTTCTCTTTTATTGCTTGTAAAAAATAAAAAAATTCTAGTTTTTTTTCTACGCTGCCCTTCCCTCCGGCTGATGCCTGTAGGGTGCGCACGCACTCGTCCCCGGTCTTAAAGGGCTAGCGCGCGCACCAGGAACATCAC
Organism: Rhinoderma darwinii; assembly: GCF_050947455.1. Classification (NCBI taxonomy): domain Eukaryota; kingdom Metazoa; phylum Chordata; class Amphibia; order Anura; family Rhinodermatidae; genus Rhinoderma; species Rhinoderma darwinii. Next base: position 23,509,788 of record NC_134690.1, read on the forward strand.
CCCTAAGAAATGTCAGAACCCTGGGGACTTTAAAAAGAACTCTGCCCACTTCCTCATTTCCTGAGCAATACTGTGTCTAATCATGTGTGGGTCTGCAAAGGTTCCCCAGCGTTATCCGGTATCCGTTTCAAGTCCAGTGTCCGTGACGACTTCAGTATCTGTGTCTGGTGTCCGTGTCAAGTCCAGTATCCGTGACAACTTCAATCTCCGTATCCGGTGTCCGTGCCAAGTCCAGTGTCTGTGACGACTACAGTTCCTGTGTCCTGTATCCGAGACAAGTCCATTTATCCAACACAAGCCAGCTTCCGATTATCCAGCATAAGCCAGCTATCCAGGTACTCCCACCCTAGTGACTGTCATTAACATTTTATTTGACCAGCTGCTACTCCAATACGGCAGAGTGGCACAGTGGGTCCACATTCCCGTCAGTCGTGACACTGTGCTTCTTTTCTTTTAGATCACCTAAAATCCACAGTATGGATGCTTGTGCATTCGTATATATTTTGGGCGGTGCAAAGGGCTGAATCTAGGCCTGGTGGCGGTGCTTTGGGCGTTCGCGATCTCAACGTTTCCCGGAGAGGCATCTATGGCTTGAAGTACAGTAAAGTCCTCACTGAGGTGTTAAATCTCAGTAAAGGGGTCACTGACCCAGTCATCCTGGTTATCCCCGCGGGGACAATGATCTCTGTTTCCTGCGAATGGCTGAACTCATGACTTTAATGCGCTCTGATATGGAGCGATTTTTTTCCCTTCATTCCCGAAATGATCCTGGTGTGATCGGAGATTATCCCCCATGTGGTATGGGAGGGTCAGTCATACCATCAATTTCTTGGTTTATAATGTCTCGTTCTGGAGTAGTCATCCGTGCACACCTTAATGAGATTGGCGTTGATATTTTTCTTTCCGGCTTATAGTATGGGGTGGAAATTGTGAAATTTAAAAGCTGTGGCCGATCACCATCCAGCAATATGTGTCTTGGCATTTATTTGTTAAATTAGCAAAGCTGCCCCCTTTTTAGTAAAGGTTTGGTAACCATGCTTGCAGTCTGATATCATCCAACCAATTAGGGAGGGTGCACTGTGACTATAAGTGGGTTTGGGGTGTAAAGGTTTATGTACTAAGCAGCGACAGCGTGGGTTTATTCTCCCCCTTTCTGTTCCCTATCCTTATTAGTTAAAATGGTAGTAGCCGTTCTCCTCCCCCAGTCCTACAGCAGGTATTGGTTCTGGCCACAATTGGGCAATAGAATGAGGCTATGCCTACTGTCCTGCCCACTAGCAAGGGCACATATAGAAGACTCACACTGTGGTCTTCCACTTTCTTAGGAGCCCAGAGGCGAGTTTCCCACCCTTTCTTGTTTTGGCCTTGAGGGCGAAGCTGATTTTTTCAAATCTGATCTGTGTTACCTTATGTAGTAATAACTTGGGAATGCTTTTACCTATCTAAGTTATTCTGAGATTGTTTTCTCGTGACATATTGTACTTTATGTTAGTAACAAAATTTGGTTGATAAATTCAATATTTAGGTGTGAAACACACCAAAATTTTGAGAAAATTTGCAAAAATTTGCATTTTTTGAAACTTAAATGTATCTGTTTGTAAGACAGCCAGTAATACCACATAAAATAGTTTCTATTTCATATATCCCATATGTGTACTTTATGTTTACATAATTTTTTGAACATTCTTTTATTTTTCTAGGAATGTTACTGTAGCGTCCATGGCCGAGGGTCGTCGGGTTTACTCAACTCCCGACGCCCGCAGCCATGGATCTGTGAGCGCTGGTTTCCATCTCCTTCATAGGAGACGCCAGTGCTCACTTCCGCACCAGTCCGCTGTGTCCCGTAGGGTGCGCGTGCACGCTCGTGCCCGCTCTTAAAGGGCCAGCGCGCGTACCTGTAAAACAATCATCATTATCAACCACATGATTTCCTGGTCTATAAGAAGGCCCCAGCCCATCTGATCCTTGCCTGAGCATTGTTAGTATTTCCCAAGTCTGTCTTGCTAATGGTCCCTTAGTGTTTCCCGTTCCAGTTGTTACCCGTGCCCTGTTACCTGTTCCTGTATCCCGTGCTGTGTTCTGCCACATCCAGAGGGATTCGCCACGTCTGGCACAACCTGCGGCACCTGCTGTCATCCGCCACGTCTGGCGTTACCTGCTGCACCCACCTCCATCCGTGCAAGAGCTGCGGCCATTGTCTGGACTATCCGGGTACCCTTGTGCGGGACTTTGTACTTCTGGGGTTCCCTGTTGTTTGGCCAGCTGCCTCCATGCTACTGCGGTGCGGCCTAGTGGGTCCACATACCCACAAACCGTGACAGTTACAAGGCTTAGTACTTTAGCAGCAATTTCCCATATTTTCAAGAAAATTTCAAAAGACCATTTTTTAGGGACCAGTTCAGTTCTGAAGTGGCTTTGAGGGCCTTATAAATTAGAAATCACCCCATTTTGAAAACTGCACCCCTCAAAGTATCCAAAACAGCATTCAGAAAGTGTTTAAACCCCATAGGCGTTTCTCAGGAATTAAAGCAAAGTAGAGGTGAAATGTACAAATTTATTTATTTTTTGCCAAAATTCATTTGTAATAAAAAAATTCTGTACAACAGAAGGTTTTACCTGAGAAATGCATCTCAATACTTATTGCCCAGATTCTGCAGTTTTTAGAAATATCCCACATGTGGCCCTAGTGCGGTAATGGACTAAAGCACCGGCCTCCGAAGCAAAGGAGCACCCAGTGGATTTTGGGGCCTCCTTTTTTATAAAATATTTTAGGCACCATGTCAGGTTTGAATAGGTCTTGTGGTGCCAAAACAGTAAAGACCCCCAAAAAGTGACCCCATTTTGGAAACGACACCCCTCAAGGAATTTATCTAGGGATATAGTTAGCATTTTGAACCCACAGGTTTTTTTGTTACATTTATTTGAATTAGTATGTGAAGAGGAAAATCTACTTTTTTTCTGAAAAATAATAAAGTAGAAAAAAACACCCCAACATACACTACCGTTCAAAAGTTTAGGGTCACTTAGAAATTTCCTTATTTTTGAAAGAAAAGCACAGTTTTTTTCAATGAAGATAACATTCAATTAATCAGAAATACACTCTATACATTGTTAATGTGGTAAATGACTATTCTAGCTGCAAACGTCTGGTTTTTAATGCAATATTTACATAGGTGTATAGAGGCCCATTTCCAGCAACCATCACTCCAGTGTTCTAATGGTACATTGTGTTTGCTAACTGTGTTAGAAGGCTAATGGATGATTAGAAAACACTTGAAAACCCTTATACAATTATGTTAGCACCGCTGTAAACAGTTTTGCTGTTTAGAGGAGCTATAAAACTGACCTTCCTTTGAGCTAGTTGAGAATCTGGAGCGTTACATTTGTGGGTTCGATTAAACTCTCAAAATGGCTAGAAAAAGAGAGCTTTCATGTGAAACTCGACAGTCTATTCTTGTTCTTAGAAATTAAGGCTATTCCATGCGAGAAATTGCCAAGAAACTGAAGATTTCCTACAACGGTGTGTACTACTCCCTTCAGAGGACAGCACAAACAGGCTCTAACCAGAGTAGAAAGAGAAGTGTGAGGCCCCGCTGCACAACTGAGCAACAAGACAAGTACATTAGAGTCTCTAGTTTGAGAAATAGACGCCTCACAGGTCCTCAACTGGCAGCTTCATTAAATAGTACCCGCAAAACGCCAGTGTCAACGTCTACAGGGAAGAGGAGACTCCGGGATGCTGGCCTTCAGGGCAGAGTGGCAAAGAAAAAGCCATATCTGAGACTGGCTAATAAAAGGAAAAGATTAATATGGGCAAAAGCACACAGACATTGGACAGAGGAAGATTGGAAAAAAGTGTTATGGACAGACGAATCGAAGTTTGAGGTGTTTGGATCACACAGAAGAACATTTGTGAGACGCAGAACAACTGAAAATATGCTGGAAGAGTGCCTGACGCCATCTGTCAAGCATGGTGGAGGTAATGTGATGGTCTGGGGTTGCTTTGGCGCTGGTAAAGTGGGAGATTTGTACAAGGTAAAAGGGATTTTGAATAAGGAAGGCTATCACTCCATTTTGCAACGCCATGCCATACCCTGTGGACAGCGCTTGATTGGAGCCAATTTCATCCTACAACAGGACAATGACCCAAAGCACACCTCCAAATTATGCAAGAACTATTTCGGGAAGAAGCAGGCAGCTGGTATTCTATCTGTAATGGAGTGGCCAGCGCAGTCACCAGATCTCAACCCCATAGAGCTGTTGTGGGAGCAGCTTGACCGTATGGTACGCAAGAAGTGCCCATCAAGCCAATCCAACTTGTGGGAGGGGCTTCTGGAAGCATGGGGTGAAATTTCTCCCGATTACCTCAGCAAATTAACAGCTAGAATGCCAAAGGTCTGCAATGCTGGAATTGCTGAAAATGAAGCATTCTTTGACGAAAGCAAAGTTTGAATGAGAAAATTATTATTTCAAATAAAAATCATTATTTCTAACCTTGTCAATGTCTTGACTATATTTTCTAGTCATTTTGCAACTCATTTTATAAATATAAGTGTGAGTTTTCATGGAAAACACAAAATTGTCTGGGTGACCCCAAACTTTTGAACGGTGTTAACCAATTTCTTCCGATTAGAGCAATACCCCATTTGTGGTAATAAACTGCTGTTTGGACCCACAGCAGGGCTCAGAAGAGAAGGAGCACCATTTGGACATTTTGGAATAATTTTCAGTGCCGTGTCGCGTTTGCAATGCACTGGAGTGATAAAAACAGTGGAAACCCCCCAAAAGTGACCCCATTTTGGAAACTACACCCCTCAAGGAATTTTTCTAGGAGTAAAGTTAGCATTTTGACCACACAGTTATTTTGCTGAATTCATTCGAATTAGTTTGTAAAGGCAAAAATCTACTTTTTCGCTGGAAAAACGTAGACATTTTTAATTTTTACAAGGAATAAAGAAGAAAAAGCACCCCAACATTTGTAAAACAATTTCTCCCGATTACGTAAACACGCCATATGTGGTAATAAAGTGCTGTTTGGACCCACAGCGGGGCTTAGAAGGGAAGGAGCGCTATTTGGCTTTTGGAGCTCAAATCAGCTGGAATAGTTTTTGGGTGTCATGTCGAATTTGCAAAGCCCCCGAGGTAACCCCATTTGGGATACTTCACTAAGGAATCTATCTAGGTGTATAGTGAGCATTTAGACTCCACACGTCTTTTGCAGAATTTATTAGAATAAGGCCGTGAAAATTAATATTAACAGTATTTCCACTAAAATGTTGCATTTTTTCAATTTCCCAAAGGATAAAGGAGAAAAAACACCCCAACATTTGTAAAGAAATTTCTCCTGAGTACGGCAATACCCCACATGTGTTCATAAATGTTTTTTCATTAGAAAGTAATTAACCCTTTCCGGACTGATCCATGTTTTTCTTTTGAATTTTTCCCTCCCCGCATTCCGAGAGCCATAACTTTTTATTTTTCAGTCAAAAAAGCTGTGTAAGGGCTTATTTTTTGTGGGACGGGTTGTAGTTTGTATTGGTACCATTTTGGCTTACATGCGACTTTTTGATCACTTTTTATTGTATATTTTGGGAGGCCCGGTGACCAAAAAATTGTGATTCTGGCATTGTTTTTAGTTTATTTTATTTGCGGTGTTCACCGTGCAGGAAAAATAATATTATAATTTTATAGTTGGGGTCGTTACGAACGTGGTGATACCAAATATGTATACTTTTTTTTTTTATGTGTTCATTTTTTTCCTATAATAAATGACTTATTGTAGGAAAAAAAGCAGTTCTTGTTTATGTCACTTCTAACTTTTATTTTTACACTTTTTAAAAAATATATATTTATTCTTTTCTTACTTTTTTACTTGTCCCACTAGGGGACACTTAGACTTGCAGCTCTGATCGCTGCTGGAATACATTACACTGCCTTCTTAGTATAATGCATTCCAACTGTCATTGTGACGTGACAGTCACTCTGACAGGAAGCCTACGAGGACCAGTTTCGGTACATGGCAGCCCGGAAGCCATTGTTTGGCGTCTGGTTGCCATGGGTACCACTGCCAGCCCCCGTGATTTCACGTGGGGGCTGCTGATCTCTGCTAAACTTCTTAAATGTGGCGATCGCAATCGACCGCCACATCGAAGGGGTTAACTGCTGAAATCAGTGGCGATGGGCTGCTGATCGGCAACAGGGGATGCAAGGCAGACACACTGCACAGTTAACCGCCGCTGCGGTGTAGCCAGTGGCGGATTATCATTAGGATGGTTCAGGCGGCCGCCCAGAGCCCAAGGCTCCCAGGGGCCCCATGGCCGGCCGAACCGCACATGTTCGCATGAGCCCCCTCATGCCCGGTGGCGTCGCTAGCACCGGAGGGGGCCCCGATGCTAGCGGCAGCCACATTCAATTGTATCCTCAGGACTTAGATACAAGTGAATACTATAGGCTGCAGCCGGTCACGTTCGGCTTGCAGCCTATAAGGCGCTGGGAAGACTCCCTGCGCAGGCTGTTGTGATGAGGTACTGCATCACGCCGGTCTGCGCATGTGTCTAGTCCAGAGGATTCACACGCGTCCAGCTGGAGCGGCCGCCACGTGGTAAGGTAAGTAAACTGTATGTATTTTTTTAGCTGGGGACTATCGCTGTGTATATATTCAAGGAGGGGGAGATTGCTCCTTTGCACTATATAGAAGGGGGGGGTGCTGGGTGGCCCTTTTTACAAAGGGGAGGGTAGCACAGTGTGGGCCTGTATACAAAGGGGGGAGTGATCAGTGACACTATATACAAGTGGGGAGTGCTGTGTGGCACTATATACAAAGGGGGGAGCACTGTGTACACTATATACAAGGGGGGAGTGCTATGTGGCCCTATATGCAAGTGGGAGCGCTGTGTGGCCCTATATACAAAGGGGGAGCACTGTGTGACACTATATACAAAGGGGGAGCACTGTGTGACACTATATACAAATGGGGAGGGCTGTGTAGCACTATCTACAAGGGGGGGGGCGCTCTCTACAGGGGGGCTGTATGGCACTATCTATAGGGGAATGTGTGTAACACTCTCTACGGGGGGATGTGTGATATCTACAGGGGGCTGTATATGGCGCTATCTATGGGGGTGTGTAATATCTGCAGGGACTGTGTGTGGCACTATGTACAGGGGGCTGTGTGTATGTGGTGTTTTACAGTGTGTTGAACTATTATATTCAGGCGCGCAGTGTTTGGTGCTATTATATTTAGGGGCACAGTATGTGGCACCATGATAACTTTATTTTTGTTTATAGGTGTGGAAAAGTGAGGAGCCGAAGATATCTGAGTGGCAAATTGTGCAGAAATGAGTCATGGCCGGGAGAAGTCGTCATGAGCTCTGGACCGGATGGAGAAGAAAAGAGGAAAAAACTACTAGAATCTGAGTCGTCACCTGTGAGTCACTAGATTTATGGAGAATCTGTCACCTCTCCTGACATGTTTATTATAGGAAATACTTGTATTTCAAAAAGTCTTTCTGCAGTCCAGGACTGATAGACATTTCCCCTTGTCAGGAGGATGCGTCCCAGTACAGTGTGATCCTGTCAGTATGTAGGGACACAGCCCTGTGACAAGGGGAATCGTAACACCCATTTGTTAATGCTTGCCCAAAAAGGTAGTGTTAAAAATAGTTACGGCGCGGCAGGGTGGTGGTGCGGAAGGGGGGCCCAAGTTTGGGTAACAGCCCAGGGCCCATGGTCTACTTAATCCGCCACTGGGTGTAGCGCCGCGCGGCGGTTAACTGTCAAAGCACTGACGTAACTGCACGTCGAGGTGCGCGAAGTTACTGCTCATCTTGACGTGCAGTTACGTCAAGGTGCGGGAAAGGGTTAAGCTATGTAATATCAACAAGAAAAAGGTGACGGGAGAAGAGGGAGCAGAGAAAAACACTTTATTCCCGACCTGACCTGAATTTGCCCTCTTAACCCTCTCATTACCCTGTAGTCAAAGACACCTCCTTATGCAGTATGGTGTCTGCTAGAATATTATCCCTCTGCCAATACCTTTGTGACAACATCCACGATCAATGTGCAGATATAATAAAAGATGATTCGGTTTTTAATTTAATAATGATACATATATGAAAAAACATTACCAAAAAGTCCTAAAAGCTCCGCTAGATATTAAACTTCAACACATGCTGAGAAATAAGGACACAGGAGACTTATTATATGTAAGAAGTTTAATTTTATTATATGTATTTTTTATATGTATATTGTTAATGTGGAGGACATACCTATACCTAAAGCTGTTGATCCAGAAGAAGGCAAAAAACCCTGGAAACGTTTGACCAATTAGTATCACAGGGGGAAAATTCCTTCTTGACCCCAGAAAATGGCGATCAGTTATAAACCCAAGATCAAATACTATTGCTAGATGTGTTACAGGATCGTATGTTCTATATCGATCACCCTGACTGATAGTTACTAAGGACTGTGAGTGATTGTGGTTGTCCTGTCCTGTATAACTGTGCTGTGTTATATAATAGGGAGGTATTAGAGTTTATATTATGGTGAGGTACAGCTCTTGCCACTTTCAAAAAAGTAGGTGGGGCTTAGCTAGAAGGGGTAGGGCCATCCTTGGCTGACAAATGTACTTTTTAATTTATGCCAGAAATTGGCGTAAATTATAGTAAATATCCATGCCAGCTCGTAGCTGGCATAGATTTCAGACTATCGCACAAAGATGCCTGTAGGCAGACGCCTCCTAATAAATTTGCCACATTTTGCTCCAGGGCTCTTCTGTCTAAGTGGCATATTAAAAAACCAATATTAGTAAATCTGGGCCTTAGGGTTTATATTTTAGTTAAGTAATATAATATAAATACTAATATCTCACCATTATATTATAGTACAGCATTAACATTTATAATAGGGCCTATTCACATCAAATTTTTCCTTCCGTCGGAGGTATACGTCAGGAGGAGTCCCGATGTAAAGTATACCTTGGCCAGAAGGCGCCATCATACAGGTATACAGTGGCAAACGTCGCCCGACCTCACCGGGCATAGCGCTACTTTAAGCAATGTGCCTTTTGAAGACCCTAAAGTCACTGTCCATACATGGACAGTGATGTCAGGGGCTTTCAGCTATGGAGCCCCCGGCCAAAGCATCGCAAGCGCTCTGGCCGGGAAATCCTGTCTTGGAAAAGCAATTTTCGTCACTGTCCATATATAAACAATGACTTTAGGAGCTTAAAGAATTCGGAATTCCACAGCAAGAGCGTCGGCAAAGCTCTTGCTGGGGATTCCGCTCCTGGAGGAGCCCCTGACGTCACTGTCCATATATTGACAGTGACACCAGAAGCTTTAAGATACTGAAATTCCTCTCATGGAGGAGCCGCTGACAAACTGACCATGTATGGACAGTAACGTCAGAAGCTCTAAGACGCCGAAGTCCCCGGCCAGAACGCCAGCAATGCTTTGGTTGAGGATTCCGCTCCTAAAGGAGTCCATGACGTCACTGTCCATATATGGACAGTGATGTCAGTGGCTTTAAACTATGGAGTCCCCCCGGTCAGAACATCGGAAATTAGGGAATTAAAAGAGTCTTTATTTAGGGTGGAGTCTTATCAGGGGTCTATATTAAGAGAATAGTCTGTTCTGGGGTCTGTAGTTAGGGGCAGTTTGGTTTGGGATCTGTATTAATGGGATAGTCTGCCTGGAATTAAGAGGATAGTCTGGCAGTTTTAATATATTTTGTATGTGGGTTGTTAAAGTGTTATTCTACCTAATGTTGATAGAAAAAAGTGTGGGCTCCTCCTTCTGCGCCGGCGCTGAGTATAATAGACATTCAGGGAAGCTGATCTTAATATATTTTGGCTTGATTCTTCTGCAAATATCAAACAATGATGATCAGAGCCGACCTGTAAACAACACAAACCATGAAAAATCACCCCAGATGCATTGTGATGTCACACTGGGGCCCATGAGAATTGTGGAAAGCAAAATGGCTGCGTTGCCTGTAGCAACCAATCAGATTTCATGTTGCATGTTTAAAGTGCAGTGTAGGACATGAAAGTTGTACTCTGATTGGATGCTGTGGTTAACTCCACCCCCTTTTTGCCAGCACTAGGTCCAATATGTTATAATAATTCTAACAATCATATTAATAATGACGCTGATAATAATAATAATAAAATATACATATTTACTGCTGTAACATAAGGGAGCATCTGTAAATAGATCATGGCAAGTGCAAGAGAAAAGAGTTGGGTTGCCAAGGCAACTAATCAGCTCTTAGTTTTTTCGCAGCCTCTTCGAAAATGAAAGCAGCATCCTGAATCTGTTTCTGCCGGCAACATGTCTACTTTTTCATTGCACTACTTCTGGTGAATCTCCTTGTAAATGAGTGGCGACAAAAAATGTGTTACCCATAGCAACCAACAACAATGCTGGATTCATATTGGTTGCTATGGGTAACAGCAGTGTTTGTCCGCACTATTTGTCATACACACTGTATAATATGTTATATAATTTATCTATGTGCTGGTCATACAGATAATATAATATCGCTGTGGTATTATTACATGTTAAATAAAGGGCTGTATGTTATTAATGAGGGAATTAATTCACTAATTGAATGAAGGGCGCGATGATTTTTATATGTTACATACCCCTGTAAAGCTCTTGGTGGGGCACCATAGGGCAGCAATGCCCCCGACTATATTATACATATATCTTCTATACTACTGTGTCATGCTATAAGTAATGAAATGAGGCAAGTGATAAATAAGGCTCTGTTCACATATGCAATAGCACCTGGCTCGACATGTAATGGGGTCCATTGTGGTGTCTATAATTTTCCCCTTAATAAATTTGGCGCTTTTTATTCTCACCTAGTTCAGTTTAAACTTGGCGTATGAAACGTTGGTCTTAATAAAACTGCCCCATGACTTCAGAGGGTCGACTGCGCTATTGATTCCGTCGAAAAAACGGAAACCTACCGGAACAGTGACAAACGGAAACCATTTGCAGTGTTTCCGTCACTATTGATATCAATGGTGATGCAAACAGAAGTTGTGGTTTCAGTTTGACTTTCCGTTGCGGGATTCCACGACGGAAACCTCAGACGGAACCCCTGAACGGAAAGCCAACGCTGATGTGAACAGTCTTTAACAGATAATGAGCGAGGAGACGGTGTAATAGAGTGATGAAGAGATAGTAGGAACATGTAAAGATAATTTAGCCATGTGCTATGTTGGAACTCACTTATTGCCGTAGTCTATAGAGTTGAACTGCTGGACGAAGTAGCGCTAGGGAACGGTAGAATTACCAGTAATAGGGCGCTCACATGTATATCTAACAAACGTAATTTCGATGGAGGTGGTCCCGCCTATGGCAAGAACAATTGGCCAATGTGAAGAGGCTGAGGGAATGGGGCGGAGTGATTGAAGGTGGCGCCACCGCTGCATGTATACAACGTAATCTGGTAGGCGCATGCGCAATGTGGTAAAGGACGGTGACGTGGATAACGTCAATGCGTATCGGAGTGCGTCCTAATGGGGGAAGATGGTTTCCTGTGACCCGCTTCTATTAGATCTAGGAATAGGTGACATACATAGACAGTTATATCAGGGGCTTTCAGCTATGCAGTGCCCGGCCAGAGAATTGCAAGTGCTCTGGCGGGAAAATCCTGTCTTGGGAAAGCCCTTTACGTCAATGTCCATATATAAACAATGACTTTAGGAGCTTAAAAAACCCGGCATTCCACGGCCAGAGCGTCAGCAACAATTTCCATCCAGCATAGGGGGAAGAGGACTTGCTGAAGAGATGAGTCATTGTATGAATACCTAGTCTCCTATTGAACACAGAATATTAAAGGAGGGCTCCTGCTGTAGCCAGTTGCCTCACAGTCAGAGATCATTCTAATCTGAGGTTTGTAAGAAGAAGGGGGGTGAATGATATCCTGGGATGCGATTATTTGCATATTTCTTACAGTTTTGATTAAAATATAGGCCAGGATCTTGGAGAGAACACCAATGTTAATATACACCTGATCCGTCCTGATTTTCAGCGAGCAGATAGCTGAGGGGGGTAGGACTTTTCTGAGAGGGTGGGGCTTAGCATGCCTGGTTTCCTATTGTAAGAAAAGCCTTGAGGTTCCTGCTGCAACCAGTTGCCTTACAATTAGAAACAGGTCTGATTTGAGGGTTGTAAGCGGAAGATTGGAGGACGGGGTTGAATGATCTCTTCGAAAACATATAGATTCCTTTGTATATTCCTCACAGTTTTGATTGCAATACTGTATGAGTCAAGACCGGATCAAAGGAGAGAAAGAGATTAACATAGAAATGGCAGGTTTTTGTTTTTGTGCTATTTTGAAGTGTTTTCTTACACTTAGAATTCCCTTTAACTGGTTTCCAACAACTGGCTGTATAAAAATGGCCAGCGGTCAAGGTCCTTAAAACCCGCGCCATAGTGTATTTATGGCGAGGTTTTTAGCTGGCTGCCCAAGTGATTGGGCAGCTGAATGCCACGTGCCCAGCAGTCAGTGATTGCCGGGGGCCCTAAAGAGAAGATAGAAGCAGTTGTCACTGCCGGGCACATCATGTGACAATGACAAATAAAAGCTCTATTTTTGGATAAAATTATATTATTACCAGAAAAAAATTAGCTGAAATGTAAAAAAGCATATTTTTTCACAATTTTCAAATTATAAACCTGCAAATTCTAAAATAGCAAAAAGGATCCATATATAAATGATAAAAAAAAGAATTAAATAATTTAGCCGAAAAAAAGAATAATATAGCCGTTTAACTAAGGTGTGCTAAAAATGGCTAAACAGTGTCTGGTCCTGAAGGCTCAAAATAGAGCGGTCGTGAACCGGTTCATTTTCCATTTCTCTGGATCAATCTTAATAAAAATAATGAATTGAACTTGATGACTTTTATGACTATTTAACTATATAATTAAATAATTCTACCACCAGTTCTATTTAACACCTTATATTAGGTTTTGTGTTTTCACTGCCAATTTATGAGCAGGTCAGATGTAAACTTTATGACCTATTGTCTTTCTAACGATGTCAATGATGTAACTTGTGGCATTGTCTCATTAAACACTCGATATAGAGGAGAGCACAATATATTATGTTATACATGTATTCAACAAATATTCAACTGATGCCAAGAGAACATCCTGTTATCTTACTAATTGTTCTGTTATGTACAATAGTCCCCATGTTAAATACTCAGTGTATGCATTGCACAATAAACAATAATGTTTTATTATATTTATCTATTTTATATATACATTTGCCTCCCACTATAATTATCCCAGCATATTAGTCGTCATATTATATTTTATGTGGCATAAAATATGTTTTATAAGAATATAAATTGTGTCTAGCCGACTGCATAGTTACATTTTTTGGCAATTGTACATTCACTGTTCACATTACGTCAGAGCCTACCGTCAGGAGGATTTCTAGATACCTCCACAGGGAGTGTGCGAGGCATCCCACTATATAGACATACAGTGAAATTCGTCACCCGTAGGACCGCAGTGTTAAAATAAACTTTGTCTCATATTGCCGGAGCATACTGGTCTAGTATATGCTACATTTCACATATGCCAGGTGATTGTGGATATGTTTGACTTATGCCTCCCCGAGCTTTCCCGGCACATATGCCGAACATAGGGTTCTGACGGAGGTGAGAAGAGCCTTAAAGGGTAACTAAACAATTTAAAAAACTCTTGACATGTCTTAGTGACATGTCAGAAGTTTTGATCGGTGGGGGCCCAAGCACTGAGACTCCCACCCGATCACTAAAACAAAGCAGCAGAAGAGCTCGGGTGAGTATTGTGCCACTTCTTTCATGATCGGCTTTCATAGATTTCATAGATAAAATTCATAGATTTTCTATTGAGCCCGTACACCGCATGCTCGGCTTTCCGAGGAAAGTTGATCAGAAACTAAGCGACACAGCATTCACCCGAGCAGTTCTGCTGCATATCGGCCACCTTGTCTCCTCTCTGGAGTGTAAAACCTGACCTGTTGGAAAACCCTTTTAAAGGATGACACAATCATTCAAAGAGAAAACCAGTCATAGTTTGCACTAGGCATAACACGGTAACAGTTTTGCCTGGATTGCTCCTTTAAAGGGAATGTGTCGCTAGAAATGTTTTCTTTTTTTTAGTTAAACAATTATTATTTGAGTGATTACACATTGTTTTAATTTTTTTAATTTTTTCACAAGTCAGGAAATATTATAAATTAGATTCTAATTTATAACATTTCCATGTGCTGGCCACTAGAGGGAGCAGTTCCCAAAATTGCAGCATGGTCAATGTGGTAAAGCAACCTCTATGCTTTATGCTGCAAATTTGGGGTAGACACACTCTCTAGTGTCCTCACACAATCCCCCCTCCCTTATTCTGGCTAGTGCCAGGAGAAGGAGGGGGTTGAATCGTCAAACCTCCTACACTGTATGCCGCCATTTTCTGTGCGACTGCACAGTGTAGGAGGATTAGATACAGTGCTCAGCAGACAGTATCACACGAACATACACGAACATAATACACACATCACATACACGATCATAACTTGCCTGCTGCTGCCGCCGCTGCCGCCTCCGCTCCTATTCCTTGCTCCTTCGCTTCCTTGAACATATGGCCGGAAGCCGCAGCCGGAAGTCATCATCTTACTGTCCTGCAGCGGCTTCCGGTCCACAAGAAAATGGTGCCGGATTTCGCTCTGCGAACGAGCTTCGTATTGGTCTGTGTGGGAGCGGCGCATGCGCCATTACCACACAGACGGTGTACGCTTCTGAGAATGGAACGGCTCCTATTCGCATTCTCTATGGGGATGTATGTGTCGTATTCCATCTCTGTATGTGTCGTTAATCGACACATACAGAGATGAAAAAAAATGGCAGCCCCCATAGAGAAGTAAAAAGTTGAACAAAGTAAAAAGTAGAACACAAGAATATAGATAAATAAAATTTATGTTATTATCATATTAAAAGCAATATGATAAAAAAAATAATATTTCATGACACCTTCCCTTTAAGTCTATTCAAATAGAGCTCAAACTCAGCAGCCCCACTGTTCCCCCATAAAGTGCCAGCCACACAGTCCCCCCTCCCCATACAGCCACACAGTACCCAACCATAACAGAGCTAGCCAAACAATACAAGTCACATAGCATCACGCAATGACAGTGCCAGTCACACAGTGCACCATTAGTACTTGCCTGCCCCTGCTTTAGTGTGGCATGTCTCTTCTAGCCATTTCTCTTCTTTCTGACATTGAAGATGCATGTAAGCAGGCACTAGGGGGCAGTCACATGTATCATCTAAGAAAAATCTATGATCAGCGCAGGGAAGAGGGAACGTCTTGACATCTGAATCTTTCTGAACCATCAATCTGTGTCCTCATGGTCGGGGGCCGCACAGAACGTTGTGCGGGTTGTGCACCTTTGATTTAGGCCTCATTTACACGAGCGTATTATACGCGCGTGCGACGCGCGTGCTTTTCACGCGTGTCGTACGCACCTATAATAGTCTATGGGGCTGTTTAGACGATGCGTGAATTTTGCGCAGCGTGAGTGCGTTGCGTAAAACTCACGACATGTTCTATATTCTTGCGTTTTTCACGCAACACGCACCCATTGACTTCAATGGGTGCGTGAAAACAACGCATGCCACACTGACGGTCCTGCGTTGCATGCGCGAAAATCACGCAAGAGCTGTCAAAAGGATGAATGTAAACAGAAAAGCACCACGTGCTTTTCTGGTTACAAACATCCAAACGGAGTGTCAAATTAGAGATGAGCGCACCGAACTTCACCGGGTTCGGCCGAACTCGTTTTAACCGAACCCGGCAAAAAATGTTCGGGTACGCGACGTCAGGAGACAGTCACTGCCCACGGTGCTGAAAGACTTAAACTGTTTCAGCACCATGGACAGTGACTTTCGATCACAATATACATATACGTGTAAAAAAAAAAAGAAGTTCTGACTTACCGATAACTCCCGGCTTCTTCCTCCAGTCCGACCTCCCGGGATGACAATTCAGGCCAAGTGACAGCTGCAGCCAATCACAGGCCAAGCACAGGCTGCAGCCAATCACAGGCTGCAGCGGTCTCATGGCCTGCCGCGTCATCCTGGGAGGTGGGGCCGGATGACAAGAGAGGGACGCGTCACCAAGGCAACGGCCGGGAGACCGGACTGGAGGAAGCAGGCAGTTCATGGTAAGTGTGAACGTCTTTTTTTATTCACAGGTTGGTGTAGATTGTGATCGGCATTCACTGTCGAGGGTGCTGAAAGAGTTACTGCCGATCAGTTAGCTCTTTCAGCACCTTGGACAGTGACGGCCGTCGACTACCTCATCTCTATGATGGCGGCTGCGCGAAAATCACGCAGCCGCGCATCATACACGGATGACACACGGAGCTGTCAATTGCCTTTTGCGCACGCAAAACGCAGCGTTTTTTTGCGTGCGCAAAACGCACACGCTCGTGTAAATGAGGCCTTACACATAGGGGATGCCCTGTTGTCATGGTTAGTCCTGGTTATAAAAATGTAAAGAGGTGCTTTACAAAAGTGTCCCCTCATTATTATACACTTTATACTGTGTTGTTGTTCATGTAATTTTTATGTTGGCACTTTGCCCGCAATTCTCAGTCCTGCTTATGTTACCTGCTATCTGATGCATCCATATATTCGGAATAAAGTTGGAATATTACTTCCTTTTAAATCCAGCGCTGGATCAAGTTTTTCTTTTTCTGCTCCTGTTTATGTTACATACACAGAGGGCACATGGGAGATTTTGGCTGACTCCTATGCATGTGTGGATGCCTAAGAGTGGCGCCACATAGGCTGAGTCCTTATGTGGAGCAAGTTTATTAACTTCTTAAAAACGCATCCTTTTTTTGTTGTTTTAGTCTTTTTCTTCTTTTTAGTTTTAATTGGTACCATTTTGTGGTTCATTTTGGGGTGCATTCGACTTTCTGCTAACTTTTTATTCGTCTTTTATTAGGGCGCTATACTGACCAAAAAAGAGAAATTCTGTGTTTTGTTTTTTTTACGGCTCAGCGATACCAATTATGTTTCTTTTTTAAAAAGTCTTACATTACTGTAAGGAAAAAATGGGGAAAGGGTTTTCATTTTTTTTTTTACTTTTAATTTATTTAATTTATTAGGAGCACCAAGATGGCAAACTTGGGGGCCTACGCTGCCATGTTAACCCCGTGTCACAAGGGGCTGATGGGATGACAGAGGGCCCCCCTCTGTCTAACTCCTTAGATGCCACGGTTGCTATTGACCGCGATATCTAAGAAGTTAAATGGCCGCGATTGGAATCCCGGTCGTTGGTGTGAGGTGTCAGATATAATACACAGCTGACACCCGCAGCACATGTAATAAAATATATATTTTTTTTTGGCTTACTTCACCTCCTATAAAATAGAATAAAAAGTTATCAGAATGTTATATGTAGCCCTAAATGTTGCCATTGAAAACCACAGCTTGTCCAACAAAAAAAACAAGCCCTCATACAGTCTGTCGAAGCAAAAATTAAAAAGTCATTGCTCTTACAATATCGCGACACTAAAAACAAATAATTTTTTTTTAGATATTTTACAGTGCAAAAATAATATATCATAAAAAAAACGATAAGCTTGTCATCACTGTAATCATGTTGACTGACCAAATACAGATAATATTTATACCACATGGTGAACAGCATGAAAAAAAATAATGCTAGAATTGCTGTTTTCTGGTCACCTCATCTCACAAAAATATAACAAAAAGGATGAGAATGTCAAATGTACCCTAAAATGTTAGTAATGAAGACTACAGCTCATCCAGCAAAAAAAAACAAGCTCTAACACAGACTGATATTTAAAATATATGGCTCTCAGAATATGGCGTCACAAAATCATATTTTTAAAAAAAAAATGTTTTTATTGTGCAAAAGTAGTACAACACAAAAAAAAATAAATACATCTTGTATCTGCATAATTTTATCGACCCACAGAATAAGGTTAACATGTTATTTATATAGAACGGTTACCGCCGTAAAAACGGAACCTGACAAACAAAACCCCAAAAATGGCGGAATTGCTGTTTTTTTTTTCCATTCCTCTCCAAAAAAAATTTATAAACATTTTTGAATGCATTACATGTAACCCAAAATGGTGCCATGAAACAATACAACTCATCCCACAAAAAAATAAGAATGGATGAAAAAAAAAGATGAAAAAAAACTAAAAATATGGCTGCATCCAGAAGGCCAATCAGGTGATCCAGAGAACAAAAATGCGCTAAGGCCGGGGATTCCGGTACCATAGAAGCCACCAACATCACTGGATAGTGTCATCATTGGCTTCTCCAGCAGGGAAATGCATGAAGAGGAGAGTCCGCCACGAAGGCGGTGGGCATCGGCACAAGCAACGATTCAATGGATGCTAACAAGAAGTTTTACCTCTGACATCTTCAATTACTTCTGTGGAGGTAAAGGGCTGAAAGAAATGTGGCACATTCAGGATAGAAAGGGCAGAGGAATAAAGGAGGAAGGGCAGGGGGATTTCTTGGAGGCAGATATAACTTTGTTAAGAGTAATGAAAAGCATCATGGGACATGTAGGATAAGAACTAAAATATAACTCGATGTCCTGCCTAGAACCAGGAAGTAATACAACGTGTAAGTTGAGATAACCATCTAATGGTAAGAACTTTTGGGGTTATTTTTTGGATGAAAATAATATAAATATAGTGCAGATCAACGTTATAGGTGTTTGGTGCATTTTTTTTTTTTTTAAATGATCGCCGTCGGATAACCCCTTTAAGCAATGGAAGTGGAATTAATAGTTTTGCAGCCATTACAAGTAGAATAGGCAAACTGCGTTGAAGAGGGGACCGTCCAAAAAGGGGAGATTGAGCAGGACTAATTGGGGCATAGGAAGGGAAAACAGTTCCTGATTTTCAGATGTTTTTTTAGCAACTTTTTACGCCCGTTTTTGGAGTTGTTTTTGTATAGAGTCAATAAAAGACGGCTCCAAAAACGGCTCAAGAAGTGACATGCACTTCTTTTTCGCGGACGTCTTTTTACGTGCCGTATTTGGAAAACAAGGCGTAAAAAAATGCCCCGTCGGAACAGAACGCTGTATTTCCCATTGAAATCAATGGGCAGACGTTTGTAGGCGTTCTACTTCCGATTTTTCAGCCGTATTTTCGGGACGTTTACGGCCCAAAAAATTTCTGAAAACACTATGTGTGCAGATACCCTTAGTGTTATTTTTTAACTCCACAGATTTTCAGAAGCTTGGATGGACAGTCCCTATACGGTACAGAAAACGTGGGGCTCGGTCACATCTCCAGCAAACGCTTGTAGAAGTGGGAAACATTTTAGCAACTATGTCAGGAGACTGGTACCACCTGGTCATAGGTTTTAAGGAGTTTTCCTGTGTTTTTACACAGCAGGAAAATCTGTTTGATTTGGAGAGAATCTATTTGATGTCATTGGAAGATGGAGATTATTATTATGGAGTGTAGAGAGTAAATGCTTGGGAGGAGCAGGTAAGTATAGCATGGTTTGTGTCCAAGAGAGGTCCATTTGGAGGTTAAAAGAACGTAGGAACTCTTTACATATTGAGCTAAAATGCCCATATTGCAACATGGACCAATTACACACTTTAAACTCGGTCTGGAGTGTCTCTGGGGAGGGGATATTATGGTCCCATAGTAGATCACCAACCCCAGAATCACAGGGTTTAACAAATACCTAACGGGTCAACATACCAAATGTTTAGCAAATAGGGTAACAAATTGGCAGCAGTGAGGGGGGGAAATGGAATTGCGTTGTGGTTGTCATTTTCTGAACCGGGTTCTGAACGAAGCTGTGCTGCTTGATAATACGTAGATGTATACTGTAGACCGAAACCTCTAGTTCGGGTCAGTAGGTAATAGGCCAGCCACGGGTTTGGAGTAGATATAAGCGAATCGATTATACACAAAACAAATATTACGAGTTTTCTAAACTTTAGGATTTGTCCTGCTCGAATCTCTCAAAATGGCAGCTGTGATTTTACAGATCAGAAGAAGACAAGGAAGAAGGATCACATGACCTTTGGCGGCGGCACAGCGGGCTTCGTCCCTGTAGCACAGCAAATTATGAGGGGTTTAGGTGTGAGTCACCGATGACCCAGTGGATTGCAGTCATAAGAGTCATACCCACTATAAACAGCCCAACCAGCATTTGCGGATTCTTTGTGGGGATACAGAGAGGAGAGAGAGGACATCAGACAGAGAGTGAGAGATAGTAAAACACAGAATACAGATAGATAGTCGATTAGTGTCAGGGAGTGTGTTTCAGAGTGAGGAGAATAGAATAGTTAGGTTTACAATAATTTGATAGAGAGATAGATTTTAGAGAGAGCTAGTTGTCAGTTAGCGTCAGTGAGTTAGTTAGTCAGGCACAGGCAGCCATTGCTGTGAGTGAGTGCTGCTGCAGCTTTACAATTCTTACATTAATTTGTGAATCACCAATTTCAGACGCTACCTTCGGAGACAGAGGTCACGAATGTGATGAGTCTGATGACCCTAATTTTTTTTTTACAAATCTGCAGCAAAATTCACAGATAATGCAGAGGATTTCAATTATTGCATGCCAATCTTTAGATTTGATCTAGAAACCGCTTTGTTTTTTTTATAAACTGTAAGTGAATGTGGATTGTTAAAATCCTGTTCACTTACTGTACATTGTACTGTACCTTGTTTGTAGAATTTCGGTGCGAATTCCACAACTGAGATTTTTAAACAAATTTGCAAAGTATGAACCCAGCCTCACCACAGGCTGCACTGTTTTCAATGGGAGAATTTTCCCTGCATTTATACCTCAATGTTATTATTGTTCACAATCTACTGGTACATAGAGATGTAGAGATCTTTTTATGAACTTAGATGTGATGGATAACAGGTGGATCCTGCGTGTCATGCAGGATCCGCTTTTACTTAACCCATCAGTCCTGCAGACCTGACGGGTACAGGATTCAGCGTACGATACAGCTGCTCTGTATGCAGAATACAGCGCAGCTGTATGTTAAAAAGTAAAAATAATTTTCAAATAAAAACTAATTTGAAAGTTATAAACTGATACACATGATAGACATTTATATATTTTAAAAAAAAACACATTCAAAGGTTTACACAGCCTTTGGGCCCTGTTCACACAGAGTTTTTTGCAGGCAGAAAAATCTGCCTCAAAATTCCGCCTGGAGTTTTGAGGCAGATTTTGACCTGCCTGCACGCCATTTTGCCGTGTTTTTTGAGACAAAAAACACTGCAAAATACGTTTTTTCTGCCTCCCGTTGATGTCAATGGGAGGTCAGAGACGAAAACGACCGAAGAAAGGGCATGTCGCTTCTTTTTCCCGCGAGTATTTTTTTCCGCTCGCGGGACAAAAATGCCTCCGGCTCCCATTAAAATCAGGGGATTTCGGCCGTTTTTTTCCTGAGGTTTCCGCAGAAAAAAAACGCTGTATGTACAGGGCCTTTATATTCTTTTCTTTTAGAATACACTACCGTTAAAAATTTTAGGGTCACTTAGAAATGTCCTTATTTTTGAAAGAAAAGCACAGTTTTTTTTCAATGAAGATAACATTAAATTAATCAGAAATACACTCTATACATTGTTAATGTGCTAAATGACTATTCTAGCTGCAAACGTCTGGTTTTTAATGCAATATCTACATAGGTGTATAGAGGCCCATTTCCAGCAACCATCACTCCAGTGTTCTAATGGTACATTGTGTTTGCTAACTGTGTTAGAAGGCTAATGGATGATTAGAAAAAACTTGAAAACCCTTGTGCAATTATGTTAGCACCGCTGTAAACATTTTTGCTGTTTAGAGGAGCTATAAAACTGACCTTCCTTTGAGCTGGTTGAGAATCTGGAGCATTACATTTGTGGGTTCGATTAAACTCTCAAAATGGCTAGAAAAAGAGAGCTTTCATGTGAAACTCGACAGTCTATTCTTGTTCTTAGAAATGAAGGCTATTCCATGCGAGAAATTGCCAAGAAACTGAAGATTTCCTACAACGGTGTGTACTACTCCCTTCAGAGGACAGCACACACAGGATCTAACCAGAGTAGAAAGAGAAGTGGGAGGCCCCGCTGCACAACTGAGCAACAAGACAAGTACATTAGAGTCTCTAGTTTGAGAAATAGACGCCTCACAGGTCCTCAACTGGCAGCTTCATTAAATAGTACCCGCAAAACGCCAGTGTCAACGTCTACAGTGAAGAGGCGACTCCGGGATGCTGGCCTTCAGGGCAGAGTGGCAAAGAAAAAGCCATATCTGAGACTGGCTAATAAAAGGAAAAGATTAATATGGGCAAAAGCACACATACATTGAACAGAGGAAGATTGGAAAAAAGTGTTATGGACAGACGAATCGAAGTTTGAGGTGTTTGGATCACACAGAAGAACATTTGTGAGACGCAGAACAACTGAAAAGATGCTGAAAGAGTGCCTGACGCCATCTGTCAAGCATGGTGGAGGTAATGTGATGGTCTGGCGTTGCTTTGGTGCTGGTAAAGTGGGAGATTTGTACAAGGTAAAAGGGATTTTGAATAAGGAAGGCTATCACTCCATTTTGCAACGCCATGCCATACCCTGTGGACAGCGCTTGATTGGAGCCAATTTCATCCTACAACAGGACAATGACCCAAAGTACACCTCCAAATTATGCAAGAAATATTTAGGGAAGAAGCAGGCAGCTGGTATTCTATCTGTAATGGAGTGGCCAGCGCAGTCACCAGATCTCAACCCCATAGAGTTGTTGTGGGAGCAGCTTGACAGTATGGTATGCAAGAAGTGCCCATCAAGCCAATCCAACTTGTGGGAGGGGCTTCTGGAAGCATGGGGTGAAATTTCTCCCGATTACCTCAGCAAATTAACAGCTAGAATGCCAAAGGTCTGCAATGCTGTAATTGCTGCAAATGGAGCATTCTTTGACGAAAGCAAAGTTTGAAGGAGAAAATTATTATTTGAAATAAAAATCATTATTTCTAACCTTGTCAATGTCTTGACTATATTTTCTAGTCATTTTGCAACTCATTTGATAAATATAAGTGTGAGTTTTCATGGAAAACACAAAATTGTCTGGGTGACCCCAAACTTTTGAACGGTAGTGTAAAGTACATCTAAGCTGGACAGTCTCTCCTACTGTATGTATAGTAGATCTCTCTATTTACTCAAGCATTAGTACCATGTTACCAGGTGGTGATGCATGATAATAACACATCACCATCTGCTGGTCACACATGAAAAAACCCTGTATTTCTTTTGAGAATTTCTGACTCATTCTGTTAATTACTTATGTTATTTCATTAAGCATTGACCCTGAAGGTTACATTTGGATGAACCTTATTGATTTCACTAAAGCCATACAAATTGTATGTCCATAGTCTTTTATTAAAAAATTACTTTTTCATCCACATTGGCATATGAAGGTAAAATAAGGCTCCCCATAGAAGTCTATCAGTGCCATGTTACAGCTTCATGCAACTTGGGGGTTGTATGAAGGTAGTGTGCATGAGGTTGAGTGGCCTGTTTAGCATCCGGGAACTAGGGTCAATTGGTGTGACTATATACTTTCTATAACCGTTGCCTATATATTCCACTAGCAACTTGCTACGTACTTATACAAGCCTGGCCCAGTAATACTATTGATCGTACTTGATCGTACAATGGTTAAGGTCTTTTCCTTGGTGACCAGTTATTTTTTTGTTGATATCTGGGTGTTCAGTGCTTTATGCTTTTCACTGATCATCTACACGTTTCATTTTTCTTTTATTTGGTGTTTTTTTCACCATCCCTTGTTATCCTGTGACCTTTTATGAATAGTGCTTATCCCACTGACACATAATTATTTAATATATCCATGCCTCAAAGCACAAGAATAAAACATCATTAAGTCAGAGATGACTTAAGGAGCCAAGTCGGAGACATCCCTTCATTTCAATTCATTCCTGCATTTG
Organism: Rhinoderma darwinii; assembly: GCF_050947455.1. Classification (NCBI taxonomy): domain Eukaryota; kingdom Metazoa; phylum Chordata; class Amphibia; order Anura; family Rhinodermatidae; genus Rhinoderma; species Rhinoderma darwinii. The sequence goes on from NC_134690.1 coordinate 23,533,802, forward strand.
GATGTACTATTATGTCCTAATTGTGGTGTTCTTATTGCAACAAGATGTAATAGTACGTCCAGTGGATTGCACGGGCACAGGAGCTTCTGGGAATATATTAGTGTCGTCAGAAGAGCAAATCAGTACAGGGATGAAGCTGTGCTGATACATAAGAGCTAGATACTGCAGCAGCATCCTGGACACACAGAACTCACATCCAGCATGTATAACTATGAAGGACATGGCCGCATGAGAAAAGTCTGAATATGGGAGCTGGATGCAAACTGCATATCAGGCTCTGAAAATTAGAGAAGAAATGGAGATTGCAACCTGAAATTTATTTAATCTCAAGGTAACTACTAATATTTGCTAAAGATAAATGTTTTGTTTTTCTTGTCAAAAATGTACATCTATCACACGCAGCGTTCAGATCTAGGCCAGGGCTCCGTCCGACGTTCCATCTGAGCTTTCTGTCGGAACGGAGCCCTAACTGAGACAAACGGAAACCATAGGTTTCCATTTCCATCACCATTGATTTCAATGGTGACGGATCCGATGCAAATGGTTTCCGTTTGTCTCCGTTGCGCAGGGGTTCCGTCATTTTGATTTAATCAATAGTGCAGTCGACTATCGTATTCATTCCGTCAAAACGACAGAACCCCTGCACAACGGAAACAAACGGAAACCATTTGCACTGGATCCGTCACCATTGAAATCAAACCTCTGGTTTCCGTTTGTGTCAGTCACTGCTCCGTTCTGACTGGAAATTTTGACGGAACGTCTGAACGGAGCCCTGACGCAGATGTGAACGTAGCCTTACCTTGCCCTGTGCGGACAGGGACATGTTTAGTCCTCTATTTCTTGACATTTTTTAATATCCCAACGCTTGGGATATTAAATCTACACCTACTTTTCACACTCATGCATTTCTGACTTACATGCCATGGGGGTTAATAGAGAGTCAATATCTTGAAAATGATTTATGGCTTTTTCACCTAGTAACTTTACCAATATTTGTAGATAAAATGACTAAGTTGCAATTCTACACCTTCTCATAGAAGGTGTAGATTTGCATTTTTTGTCACATGGACAGTAAAATATGCGCCAAATTTATTAAGAGGTGGGCATCACTTAATATATTAGGTGCATTTTTCACCAACGTAAATGAGTTTAATACTAACGTTTGACACGTCATTCCTCATATATTTCCCCCATTGTTTTTATTAGCAAAATTTGCTGTATCAGAGGAACAAAACAGGAGTGCGCTAACTTACAGAGTAAGATTGTGTCGTGTGTCATGTGATTAGAAGCACACTGCTTATTGGTCATTTATTTTGCAGCTGCTCCACTGTTAGGGCATGACCACACGTAGCGCAATTGCTCTGGAATTCCGCTGCGGACAGTCCGCAGCGGAAATCCGCAGCGTACACGTTTCTCCATTGCCTTACACAGCTTTTTAGTAGGGTTTATTTACACGTTGCGGACAATTCCGCTGCGGAGCATAGGCTGCGGAGCGGAATTTGGTGTCCACAGAATACAATGGTTGTTGCGGACGTGTAGCGGACTTGTTGCGGACTCATTGCGGAATTTCTCCATTGACTTCAATGGAGAGTCAAAATTCCGCAATGAAGTCCGCAGATGTTATGTAGATGTTATGTGTGCTGCGGAGCGTATTGGTTTTACTAACATGACATTTCTTCATTCTGGCTGGACCTATGTATTTCTAGGTCTACAGCCAGACTGAGGAAGTCAATGGGGCTCCCGTAATTACGGGTGACTACGTGTGTGCACCCGTAATTACGTGAGCGTTGCTAGGCGACGTCAGTAAATAGTCACTGTCCAGGGTGCTGAAAGAGTTAAGCGATCGGCAGTAACTGTTTCTGCACCCTGGACAGTGACTACCGATCACAATATACAGCAACCTGTCAAAAAAATAGAAGTTCCTACTTACCGAGAACTCCATGCTTCTTCCTCCAGTCCGGCCTCCCAGGATGACGTTTCAGTCCAAGTGACGGCTGCAGCCAATCACAGGCCAATCACAGGCTGCAGCGGTCACGTGGACTGCCGCGTCATCCAGGGAGGTCGGGCTGGATGTCGAAAGAGGGACGCGTCACCAAGACAATGGCCAGTAAGTATGAAATTCTTTTACTTTCACTAGGGAAAGGGCTGTCCCTTCTCTCTATCCTGCACTGATAGAGAGAAGGGAAGTACTTTCACCTCAATACGCAACGGCCAGTCCGCATCAATTTAATGCCCATTTTGGGCAGAGCCGCAACAGAATCTGCAACGCAGATTATGTGCGGCATTGATGCGGACAGTGGCGGAAGAAATACGCCACGTCTGGGCATGCCCTTAGGGTCAGTTCGCACAGAGTTTTTTGGTGCTGTTTTTGACGCGGAAACCACGTCAGAATTAGCGCCAAAAAAACAACCGAAATCATCTCTGATTGATTTTAATTAGGGGCGGAGGCGTATTTTTCCCCCTGGTTTGGCTTTTAGCCGCTTGCTGCAAAAAAAAAACAGCGAAATCCGCGAGAAAATGATGTGAACAGGGCCTTACTGAAACCTTCAAACAGCACATTGCAGCATAACAAGTGTGTTGCCATGCCTCAATAAAGTGGAACCCACAGGTATAAACACATAAATAATTAAGTTACACTAATTTCTCATAACCTCTACAGCCCCGCATTGTTAACATCAAAGTCAGAGCACAGCACGTTAGAAAGATCGAAAGACAACAGTGTTCTTTATACAAAAAATAATTTTCCAACTTAGTGGTTTGACCTATTTAAGATTTAGCATTGACCGGTTATTTCACAAGGCAATGTGGCAACTTTACCTTACATACCAAGAAAAACCACAAACAACACATCATAATAGCACAGAGTTGTGCCATTCACATGCTCAATTCTGCTACATCTCTAGGTCTGATTTTCTGTGAAATACTGATGTTTATTTATGTGGTTCCAAGCTGGATTTAACTGTGGTGTCAAATGGTTTGATATTTCATCACTAGATAACAAGAAGCATTTAGTTCAGTTTACATGTTGTTGATACAGCCAGTTTAGCATTAATGACCATACAATATGAGTGAATGAAGTGGTCTCATCAGTGGTGTACATGGAAGTAAGGAGGCCCCATAGCAAAGATCGAGCTAGGCCTACCATTATGGTGCCGGGATTTTCTAACCGAGACAGAAGAGCCTTGTGTTTGTTTCCAGCTCCACACCCTTTCCATGACGTCTGGGATTCCCACCCCCTTGTTTGCTAAGAATACTATTCCTCTGGATATGGAAGTCCTGCACAGGTTCTCACCACCCAGTACAAGAGACGATGAGACCAACCAGGGCTGGCCCCCTTTTCTCCAAGGCCCCAGAGCAGGCACATTGGCTGCTTCTATGGTACCTTCATCCTTGGCTCTCATTTGTAATTATTTTTGTAATAGCAACTGTGCCAATTATGTACCGTGATCTTGTAGATGTGTATTTTGATGACCAAGTGAGGTTGCCCATTTATGATAGGTGATTATGGTCAGAATTTTAAAGCAGTGTTGCAGGCAGATCACTGTTCCTTTCTGAAACTGCTAAAACACATAAATAAATCTTTCTCATAGGAGAGTTTGGCCCTGTTTACACAAAATCTGCCTCAAAATTCCTTCAGGAATCAAAGGTCCGTGACGAAAAAGCCTGAAGAAAGGGCATGATGCTTCTTGAAATCACTGGGAGGTGATTTCAGCCGTTTTTTGGCCCGGCTTCTGCATCAAAAACAGCAGCAAAGGACTCTGTGTAAACAGGGCCTAAGGGGCATTGCACAGGAGTAATATATAGTGGTATTATTTGGGCTTTATATGGCAACATTATGTGAGAACTTTAATACAATGTTACTTGAGCTTCATATAGCAGCATAATTTGGGCAATGGATGATGATGATAACTCTTGAGCAGAGTATGACGCCATCTGTTTTTTTAAAATAATTTTATGTAAACGTATATAAAACATAGATACACATATTTTTGCTACAATCCAAATAAACCTCCCATGAAAAATTGTTCCAATTGTACCAAAAATCAGTGAAGGGTGCAAGGAAGGACTTGGTGGACACAAGCCACAACAATATATAGCAAGTAAAGAAAGTAGTTTCGGACAGGGGGCAATTTGGTATTTTGCTGGAAAATCCAGTATGCTTCTGTCCGTAACAGGTATTGGCACCGCTCTCCGGCTCTAATAGGTCTATCGACCCTGTCAATGCCAGAAATGTTTGACATTAAATGGTCAATATACTTACAAGAGACGGAGACTGGCGTTGATGCCTATTAAGGAGGGAAGCATACTGGATTTTCCAGTTAAAGAGGTTGTCCAGGAAAAAAAAAATTGTAACAAGTGTCCCCCAGCCTTGGTTTGCCTTCCCTATTACCCCCTATTAAAATTCTAACCAGTTTCTGTTTGATCTCCATTGTCACTGCTGCTCTTTCTGTTTGTTTACATCCCTTGCTTCTGGTCCTGGCTGTTTCCTGTCTTGTAACCCACCATACCCATGATCCCTTGCTGCATCTGAGGAGGCAGTTGCATCCCCCTCCTTCCTCCAAAGTATCTCAGCAATTTGCATACTGCCACGCCCCTCTATGTTCACAGGTCTTTCCCTGCTCTAATTCCAGGCAGCTCCCTCCCTGTACACGGTCTTACACAGAATAATGTATAATGTAGTGCTGTGGTTTGTAGAGAAATAAACCAGTCCAACAGATAGATGAAAACAGTTTGAACACTTTATTCAATTAGCAAGTGTTGTTGCAGACAGTAATTAGGCTAATAGATTAAAAAAAAAAAAAGGGCCATTAGCGATAGGAGGACAATAGAGGAGGAAGAGGGAGCGTGGAGGACAAGATAAAAAGAGGAGGGGGCGTGTTAGGGAAGAGACAAGATGGCCAGGCAGTGCGGGAACTACGAGTGTGAAGAGGGCTGAGGAGGCGTGGACGACAAGATAGAAGGAGGGGGCGTGTCTTTGCTCAGCCAGCACTTCCTGTTGTGTAAAGACACGGCGCATCATCAACTACATCGACAGGCGGCGGGACCAGAGGAGGCGGAGCTCTGAAGAGCTCATGAAACATCCGCCCGGCCCACTGCCTGGAAATCTAGTTGATGACGTGCCGTGCCTTTCTCAGCCGGAAGTGCTGGCTGAGCAAAGACACGGTACCTCACAGGAACTAAGAAATTAACCCTGGGTGCGGTCACGTGACGGCAGATCAGAACAAGAGAACGCTGGCACAGGTAAGTAGACACTATATTAGAAATGTTTTTATATATAAGACTAATTAAGTTAAAATTTAAATAAAATTTATTCCAGGACAACCCCTTCAAATACCAGATATCCTTCTTGCCTAAACTATAGGAATGATTTAATGTATCATTATTAAAACAAGTCAGCATATTGTATCCATTAGGATTGGTTGGTTTGTGTTTTTAATGTGGCACTGCTATTATTGAGAGACTAACCGTCTCGAAACGCATAAGCATTACATTGAATACTCAGGGGCGCAGCTATAGGCGGTGCAGAGGCAACAGTCACACACGATTCCAGGAGCATGAGGGGGTCCAAAAGCCCCTCACCTGCATAAGAAGAAACCAGTATTATAAATTAAATATGGTAGATGGGGGCCCTGCTATAGATTTTGCATTGGGGCACATGAGCTTCAAGTTATGAATCTGGGAATACTAACTAGGCTTTTAAATGATAAAATACCTTTGGATTTCATCTATTTACCTACCAGCTAGTAGTGACCAAGATAAACTTTGAATAACCCAATAAATGCCAGGGGAGGGCAGTAAAATGTTATTGTTAAGCTCTGCTATATCTCTTATAGTTTGTGTGCTAAGAAGACACAGCTGTGCACAGGAATGTTCCTACACTTCTCCTAATCCCACATTCACTGTCTGAATGATACTATACCTATAAAAAAAATGTTATAATTATTTTCATTTCATTTCATTTATGCTAAAGCTTTACAGAAACATCATGCAACCTGATTTTTTTTCTAATTAAGAAGCTCTTGGAAGGGAGCGATTCTTTGTGCAGAGATACAGCTGGTAGAAAGTCTTGAGGGCAATGCTCCCTGAGTAAAAATATTCAAAATAACACTTCTCCAGAAGGTAGAAAACATCCAACCCTTTAGAAAGATTTGAAAAATGACCGATCTGTAAACAGCACTGTTCCAGAGTTGTTGTTCCTCATCAGTAAAGAGAAGGGTTTTTGTTGCCTGAATGGCTTTTTGTAGTAGATCTTGGAAGGTTCTTATTGTCCTTGCGGGGATCCAGTTGGTTGGGAGTCTTAAGGTCAATGCTTGCTGCAAAAACTTCAGCAAAATGGGGAAAAAAATTAGGGGAGATTTACGATTGCAAGAATTTCGACCTTATTGGAATCCTTGCAATTATGGCGTGACCTTTTGAAACGATTTTACCACTTATATTTTGCTCTCATCTAAAACCTTTGTGTAGAAAGTTCTACAATTTATTTTCAGGTTATTGTAAAGCATAGTACAATGAGTAACTGTTTGGTGAATCTAATCCTTCCATTAATTGAAAACATTTTCCGAGATTTCACTTCAGCTTTGTTTTTAGTTTGACATTTTTAATATAAAATATATGGCAAGGAATGAATATGGACCTTCTGCGGTAAGTGTGATTTTTGGCCATTGTTTCTTGTTAATCCTACATGTTTGTACCTAAGTATTTAGAAATCGTCTGCCTTCCTAGAATACAGATGACGACAATGTTTATAGGACAGAGGCTTTATTGTTAATTCCCACAAGGAAATAATTACCGCAACTTTGGGAACTTAATTTTCTACAATATATTCAGTCTCTTATGTAACCCTTAACTTGAAGTTGTACTGTTGGTATTAATGTGTCCATTATGGGTATGCAATTCCTTTAATCAGAAAACCTAGAGCAAATGATCAAGACCACTATGCTTAACTTCCAATTTGTCTATTATAATGATATGCTGCATAGGACTATTCTTTCTTAAGCAGGGGCTACACAATCGCCAATTTTGAGTCCACCCAAAAATTCGGACAGTAGTTGCAAGTTTGTGTTGGGTAATCCAAGTACATTTTCTTGCTTAATAATATTTTGATCTTACAGATCATTTCCTTTTTAATTTTTTTTATTATTCCACTTGGAAAAAAGAATCATCATTATTACAAACTTAAAATATGACAAGTTCAAGTCAAGTTGGAGACTTTCAACCTCATCCATTTACTTTATATCCATATATAAGAAATATCAACTATATCTGTAAGGTATACATTTATCTTAGCCAAGTATATATCAATACCTTATGTACATAGCAGTGACGCGAGGTGCCAGTTAAATCGGTAAAGGAAGACTATGGACAGATAGAAACTTCTATTGCCTCAAGCACCCGACTGTTGTGCCATCCGGGCCGTTTTTGACGGCATCCGAGTGGCACCTGATAGTCTTCATGGACCCATTCACTTTAGCGGGTAAATCAGGTCCGTGAAAAATTATCCGAATCTCCGATCCCAGGAAAGATAGAACATGTTCTATCCTTCCTCGGATCACTGACGAGACTCGGACGGCGCACACGGTCGTGTGCATGAGGCATTAATAGATGTAGGCTCCTATTTTAAACAAAAAAATAGGTAAGTAGAAAGTAGCTTGGAGCATTAAGACATAAAAGGGACAAAAATAGGAAGCCCAAATTGTTCACATACGCAAATATGTACATACTGTATCTCTCAACTTTATGTTTCAATAAGAGCCAATGGATATACCACTATTTAGCTGTCAGAATGAGGCCTCAGGACAGTAGCATCTGAGCCACCATTAGATTAGGCTTTGGGGCTAAACTGGAAGGCGAAGTCTAAGGGATTTTGCAATTTTTACTTTAAAATGCCCCTTAGGGGTATAGAGATTTTGTGTAGGGAATCCTCAGGTCGTGTTTGCTGAGTATTCTCTAATAGCAACGGCTGACAGTCTGCAGTTAGCACATCCAAAGCAAGGTATCAGGATCGATAAACAGAAGAATGGTCGTACAAATCTGAGGTCGGAGTAGGCAAAGTTTATGCAACAGGACAAGGCAGACACAAGTCAGGGCAGGCAGCGATCCGAAGGCAGTCAAAAACAGTTCGGGTCACATTCAAAATAGCAAATTCACAAATCAAAATAAAATGATAGAAAATAAAGGGGTGGTTAGGTTAGAGAGGGGTCAGACTATATTGGTGGGGGAAGAAATAGACTGTGGGTAGAGGACTAGACAACAAGATAAGGAGATCCTCTTGTTACAAAACAGCAATGAAAATAAAAATGCCCAAATAATGTCAAATAATCACATTTCTGATACTGAAAGTGAAAAATTGAAAGGCAAGTTAAAGTGTATGTTCACGTTCCGGCGCCTGCATGTAGAGTCGCAAGGAGGGAGAGCTCCCACCTCAAGCTGGGAAAACTAGCTGAAATAGCCGCTATAAGCGGCGCAGACCTGCCACAGAATTGTGGGGACACGGCCCTACAAGTGTCTACCGACTGTCAGAAAGGTAGGAGACACCAGCACGGCGTTGCAGGCGGATGGCAGAAATTGGAGGTGAGAATTTATGCACCCCGTAAGCTCTACAGAGGGGGAACACACGGATAATCAGAACTACGCAGCTACTGATATATTGACCGCGAAGGAGTGCTTCACTTCCGGTTAGGGAGCCGCCATTATACCAGGGAGACCACTAGGGTTGCGTTCTTCCTGAGAGGCCTCACCAATCCCTATACTATACTATACTAGGCTGATTTGCTATCATCTGCATTAATATAATAGACTGTGTGGACACAGAGGGGAAGACCCCTATGGACTGGTACCTGCTGCGCAAAAAGTGAATCCCACAAATAAAAAAGCTGAGATAGGTGAAAAGACAGAGGAGGTACCAGCTACGCCGGGTTTGCAAACCTCTGACCCAGCTTGGGGGAATACGGAGATAGACCTGGAGGGGAGGGGATTAACTCAGGAGGGCACTGCCCTGATTGACTATAGAAAACTGGCCATAGAAGTGGCTAAGCGTATAGCGCCGGACATTCAAAAGACTCTGGAGACCACGATTCAGGCATCCTTTAACATACTTCAAAATAAAGTCACTCAGCAAGGCACGCGATTAGGTGAATTGGAACAGAGAATCGCTTTGCTGGAAGATGAAAACACAACCATACATTCTACTCTTCGGAAATCATTAGTGGAAAATAAGTGATTGGGAGATAAGGTGGAGGATATAGAGAACAGATCCCGTCGGAACAACCCCAGAATGGTGGGCTTGTCTGAAAAATTTAAATCCTCTGATTTGCTATCGATTTGTGAGAAAGACCTACCTAAGGCCTTAGGGCTGGATTTCTATAGCCGGGTGGAAAGAGCCCATCGTATAGGGCCAGATCCCCAGTATAGTAGGGAAGATAATACAAATCATCAACAAAGACCCAGACAAGGCATTATGAAACTTCTGTATTTCAATGACAAGGTGTCACTACTACGAGCTTATCGCAAAAAATTGCATCCGCTGAAAATATAAGGTTTTATACTTCTACTTTTTGAATATTACTTGGCTGAAGTCGCGAAACTGTGGAGAGCATTTAGTAAAATTTGCTCCACACTATATCAACACTATATCAATGACAACAGTGCTTCCAATTGCAATACCCGGTTACTTTGCGAGTTTTTGCCCGGGACGGCCACACTAAATCATTCACCTCACCAGTGGAAGCAGAAGAGACTCTGATTCTACATCATGCCAGAGAAGGGAATCAAAACGGATCTCCAGTAACCAGACATAGACGAGAAGATGATGGAGAGAGGGGTGAAACTTTGAGTCACAAAGCAGGATTGCATTCGGACTTAGGACCTAGAGAACGACGATCACCATGCCCTTCCCGGGTGGCTTGGGTCCCGGACTGACTTTTACCAATAAATATACATATATTATATGGAGGGGGGGGGGGGGGCTCTTCTTTCCGTGCAGGAAAAAAGAGAGGTCCAGACTAGAGATGAGCGAACCGGGACAACCGAACCCGGTTTCGGTCCGAACATCGGGAAAAGTTCGGTTCGCAGCGAATCCGAACTTCACCGGGTTCGGCCGAACCCGTTTTGACCGAACCCGGCTACATTTTGGCGCCTGCCACATGTTAGATGTAAAATGGAGGATTTCACAATATCACCTGACATCAGGCTACCCCATAATGCCTTGCAAACGGCTCTCCCAGCCAATCGGGAGGCAGCATAGGGGCGGGCTCAAACCTGCAATAAAAGTCTATGCACGGAGCTCAGCGGCCATTTTACAGACAGGAGCTGTAGGGATAGCATCTCTGTGCAGTTAGGGAAAGCTTATCTAAAAGGCAGGAATCCAACAATCGAAGGGGCTCATCCACTACTCACTACTCAGCCAGTGTGTGAATACACTTTTATAAGGGGCTCATCCCTGTTGCATCCAACTTGCAATACAGGCAGCCTTTGTAGTACTACAACGCCCAGCATTCCCTCAGTGCACCGCGGCGTGGCTGATAGAAATTCTCATTCATTGCCATTTGCCAAGCCAGTGTGTGAATACGCTTTTAGAAGGGGCTCATCCCCGGCCGTTAACATAACAAATAACAATCCAACTTGCAATACAGGCAGCCTTTGTAGTAGTACTACAACGCCCAGCATTCCCTGAGTGCACCGCGGCGTGGCTGATAGAAATTCTCATTCATTGCCATTTGCCAAGCCAGTGTGTGAATACGCTTTTAGAAGGGGCTCATCCCCCGGGTTTTGATTCAACTTGCTGCACTCCAGCAGTGAAATGTGTGGTAAAAAAAGGTTGTGAAAGGACGGGGTAGAGGAAGAAACACCCATGCCGTGTCCTCTTCCAGTCCAAATGTTGGATCTGTTGGTGCCAGACCCAGTACCAGCATTTGTGGCACAAGACATGTGCCCAGTTCCACTAGTAGCAGCAGCCATGTGCCTGCTGGTAGCAGTAGCAGTATCAGCAAGCCAGACTTGTCCATCTCCTCCGGTGGGTGGGTTACTTTAGACAATACGGCCATTGTGGACTGGTTGGCTGGCTCGCGGTCATCTCAGCAGGAAGACTCTGACGATCTGGCTTCAAGCCAGGTTTCGTTGGACTCCAGATCCTCTACAGTTCCTTGGCACAGTGACAGTAGTAATATGGGTATTTCTAGTGTTTCCATTCCATCATCTATGTCTTCACTCCCCCTTCCTAGCAGGAAGCCATCTTTCCTGAGAGTCCTAAGAGACATCTCCTCGGGTGCGAAGGAAGATACTGAACAACATAGTGATGATGATTTGTTTTCTGCGAGTCAGCCAACGGAGTGTGTTGCGGCGGTGGTGGAGGTGGAAGCGGTGTCCGAGACGCATAGTTGTGGTAGTGGGGGTGTTGGTGGTGGTAGCCGTGGTGGCAGACGCAGTAATGAGGGGGAGCATGGAGCCCGCCATGATGTCACATCACATTCACAACACAGTGACAGAAGTGGCGGGGATGATGAAGGGGGCTATGATGATGATGTTGTTTTAGACAGGACGTGGGAACCAGGTGACGAGGTGATGACGGCGTCAGAGGAGGAGGGTAGTAGTGGCGGCACTGGCAGTGATAAACAGCCAAGCCGAAGTAGGGGCAGAAGTCAATCTGCAAAACGTTGCAGCGGTAGGGTCAGCTCAGGAGCCGGTGACGGCGACACTGATGCTGGTGTAGGCTCCCGAGAAAAGCCTGCCAGACAAGGGGCAAGCTTAGGTGGTGGTGGTGTCGGTGGACGTGGTACTACCTCTTTAGGGTACTCTGCCGTGTGGCAATTTTTCTGTACCTTCCCGGAGGACGAAAACATGGCACAGTGCCGTATCTGCAAGCAGAAAGTAAGGTGTGGGCAGGGCAGCAATGTAGGAACTACCACTCTACGTAAACACATGGAGCGGCATCACAAGGCCATGTGGGACAATCGACATGCCCCACCATCATCATGTACATCTAATGAAGACCCCTCTGCCGCTGCTGCTGCTGCTCCGAGTCCCTGTCATCTAAGTAGTAGCCAGGCCTTATCCACCATGCCGTTGTCATCATCATCAGCACTGATCTAGTGCTCCTCCTACGTACCGTCAGTTATCCATTACGGAATCGTTGTCCAATAAGCAACAATATATACCCAGTCATCCACTTTTCGTGCGACTTAATTCACACCTGGCTAAGTTGTTGGTGGTGCAGTCGCTGCCGTACCACCTGGTCGACTCCGCCGGCTTCAAGCAATTGATGGCGTGCTCTCAGCCTAGGTGGCGAATACCTAGCCGACATTACTTCTCCAAAACAGCTGTCCCTGCGTTGCACAAGCACGTGGAGGAAAAGGTGTGCCAGTCCTTGCAATTATCCATGTGCAGCAGGATACATGCCACCGTCGACACGTGGAGCAGCAACTATGGGCAGGGACAGTACATGTCTTTCACGGCCCACTGGGTCAATATTTTGCAGTCCGATGCACCACCGCAGCAATGCCAGGCATTACCACCTCCACGCTTGTATCTTTCTGGTTCAACTCCGGACACCAGGCGCCTACTATCCTCCTTCTCCTACTCCTCCTCCTCCTCCTTGCCTTCCTCCTTGGAGGTCTACCCGTCCCCGACAGGACACAGCGTATCTTCCACTCCTCCTCCCCCCTCTTTTCATAGGTGCAATGTGAAGCACCACAACGCTGTCTTACACCTGCTGAGCCTGGGCGAGAAAAGCCACACAGGGCAGGAGCTGCTGCTGTGCATCAAGGAGGAAATCACACGCTGGCTGTCTCCTCTGAAACTCAAACTGGGCAATGTTGTCTCTGATAACGGGAAGAACGTTGTGGCTGCACTGCGTCTAGGTCACCTGACACACGCTCCTTGCATGGCACATGTGATCAATCTGGCCATAACACGCTTCTTAAAGTCATATGTTGGTTTGAAGGGTGTGCTGGCCATGTCCAGGAGGGTTTGCGTTCGCTTTAGACGTTCGTATGCATTTAAGCATGCCCTCCTGGACTTGCAGCGTCAAAACAATCTCCCAGAACACAGCCTGATTTGCGACGTTCCAACACGCTGGAATTCCACCCTGCACATGTTGGACCGTCTGTAAGAACAGCGGAAAGCCGTGAATGATTTCCTGATGCAGCAGACGGGCAGCGTTTGGAGCCAGTATAATTTCGAGCTCAGGCACTGGCAGCTGGTTAGAGACGCATGTCACGTTTTGAGGCCCTTTGAAGAGACCACACGATTTGTGAGCCGTGACGCTAGCGGAATGAACGATGTTATGCCGCTGATATTCATTATGGAGCAAACGCTCACAGCGATGATTCAGCAAAGGATGGAGGAAGGATCACATCTGGCTATGGATGTTGAGGAGGAGGAGGATGAGGATGAGGAAACAGGACCTGAAGAGGAGCTGGATTTGGAGATGGAATCACAGTAAGGGATAGGGGACGAGGCAGCCGCACAACATGACAGTGATGGTGATGACGAGTCTGACGACGACCTTGATGATGGACAACCATGGCAGTATGGGGCGGAGATGGAACCAACCGGGCCCTCTGAAACGCTGGCCAGGATGGCGAGCTGTATGCTTCGTTACTTGCGCGCTGACTGTCGTATTGTTAGCATGAAGCAAAGAGATGAGTACTGGATAGCCACACTTTTAGACCCTCGGTATAAAGCCAGAATGGGGGAGTTTTTTGCGCCTTCCGAGAAGGAGGCAAAATTGGCTTATTATCGAGAGAAGCTATGCAGCCAGCTTGTCACGGCTTTCAAACGGCAAACACCTGCTGCAAGCATGTCTGACCGGGGGGCCACTCTCCGCTCCCCACTGTCTCATCGTTCCACCGCCTCTGGCAGAGCTACCTCTGCAATAGGCAGCAGCAGCGGCAGCAGCAGCCAATTCAGTTTGGAAAATATGATGACAACATTTTTACATCCAATACCCCGACCTGACACACATCGTAGTCACCAAAGGGATGTTCACCATCACCAGCACCTAAACAACCAGGTTCACTCGTACCTGGACTGTGCCCTTTCTCCGTTAGAAATGCTGATCCCAGACCCCATGGACTTCTGGGTCAGCAGATTGGATCATTGGCAAGAACTGGCCCAGTTTGCCATGGGTGTACTGTCTTGTCCACCCTCCAGTGTAGCGTCAGAGAGGGTATTCAGCGCGGCAGGGGGCTTCGTCACCCCTAAGCGAACAAGATTGTCCGCCAACAGCTTGGAAAATCTCACGTTTCTGAAAATGAATCAAGCGTGGATCGGTGAGGATTTTAAAACCCATGTGCCTGATGCCACTGATTAGATCTGACATTGCTGCTATTGCTGCCGCTGCCGCCTGCTACTGCCGCCTGCTACTACGGGATTCTGTCCTGTCCACTCTTTTTTTAATGTGCCGCTGTTGGTGCTGCTACTACTTCTACCACCAATCCACCCCCAGTGCCGTCTGCTACAAGCAGGCCTGCCCCACCACAGGGCTTTGTCCTGTGATTGTCCAGTCTCTTTTAATGTGCTGCTACTACTACTACCACCCTTGCTGTCCATTGGCTACCTCTACTACAACCAATACACCTCCACTGCCGTCTGCTACAAGCAGGCCTGAGGCCTGCACCACCACAGGGCTTTGTCCTGTGACTGTCCAGTCGCTTTTAATGTGCTGCTACTACTACTACCACCCTTGCTGTCTGTGTTGGCTACCTCTACTACCACCAATACACCTCCACTGCCGTCTGCTACAAGCAGGCCTGAGGCCTGCCCCACCACAGGGATTTGTCCTGTGACTGTCCAGTCTCTTTTAATATGCTGCTACTACTACTACCACTCTTGCTGTCTGTGTTGACTACCTCTACTACCACCAATACACCTGCACTGCCGCCCGTCTGCTACAAGTAGGCCTGCCCCACCAGAGGGCTATGTCCTGTGACTGTCGTCCAGTCTCTTTTAATGTGCTGCTACTACTACTACCACCCTTGCTGTCCGCTGGCTACCTCTACTACCACCAATACACCTCCACTGCCGTCTGCTACAAGCAGGCCTTCCCCACCACAGGGCTTTGTCCTGTGACTGTCCAGTGTCTTTTAATGTGCTGCTACTACTACTACTACCACAACCCTTGCTGTCCGCTGGCTACCTCTACTACCACCAATACACCTCCACTGCCGTCTGCTACAACCATGCCTGAGGCCTGCCCCACCACAGGGCTTTGTCCTGTGACTGTCCAGTGTCTTTTAATGTGCTGCTACTACTACTACTAGCGATTGGTGAAGATCACCTGTCTCACCGGGGAAAGTAGGTCAGGGGGACCACATTGGTGTACACCACCGTATATAGCTAAGTTTGGTCAGGAATAGGGGAAAGATGTGGTCTAGAATTGAATTAATAAATAACTTTTATTGATCTGCATTAAAATTGTAAAAGTCCATTGGTGCAAACTGGTATGTGTGAGTGACCCCCAAACTCACATACCCTTGGCCTAGAATAATAAAGTTGATAATGTGTTGAGTGATTTCACTGTCACTATTGTTCCATTGTAGCTCACATATCACTGAGCTATGAATAGAATATAGCTGCAGATGGAGTGAAGTGGAGTAAAATGAAAATTTTTAGCAATGTGTCATCTAGAGAAACTAGGCTGTGCTAGAAGGTGGGCTCATATAGTCTTTGCTGTGCTGTTATAACAGCAGGCAGCAAGGTGGACTTCAGATGGGCCCTGCATTTGTTGAATGAGCAGGTGTAATCTCAGCCAAGTGCACACCTTGCGTTATTGCTGCGTTGTGGTAGGCAGTTTTAATAACAAACGCACCCTCACGCCGGTGTCTGCCCTAAGAGCAGCAGCGTGGGGAGCGGCTGTGATGTGTGCTGCTGTCGCCCTCAGTTGTCAGCCCAGAGGCGGCGGATTGCAGCCGTCCTCTGGCTCAAATCTACTATTAGAGCGGTTGTGAATGGGTCCGATGACCGCGCTCAGCAGTCAGCCGAGAAGCGGTCTGCAAAAATAGTTCAGTGTGTGAGCTGAGTTGATGAGTGGGGCGGTGAGGGCTCGGGTGCCGAGACCCCACAGCCTCCCCGCAACGGACCTGCAGTCTAGGCCCGTGGGTGAATGAATTATCACCCCGGGAGGACTGCACTATAAGTCACCAACCGTCAGGCTGTGACGTGGCGATAGACAGGAAAGATGCCCCAAAATTGCTTTATATAAGCTAATGTACTGTAAGGAAGAGGGGGGGATCAACTTCCCAAGCGTAAGGGGGTACAATCTAACATGCCTGTTCCGTAACTTGTTGGATTGGATACATGGCACTAGCCACTTCTCAAATTGGGAACTGGAACAACAATTGGCGGCCCCTTGGAACCCCTTGACATTATTACATACAAGATATTCCAAACTCCCTATATATGCAAAACACTCAATCTTACTCAGAGATACCATTACAACATGGAAGATTTGGAGAAAATTATTTAATGTAACGTTTTTATTGTCAAAAAGGATGTCGCTATGGGGCCGTCCAGAATTTCCGCAGGGGAAACACAATGTCCTCTTTAGCGAATGGAGGGAAACAAATATTATGCTGGCACAACACCTAATGCACCCTGAACATCCAAGGTGGCTTACGATCTTAGAGTTCAAAGATAGATCTAACTTGGATGATAAACTTAATTTTCCCATAACTCAGATCGTGGTGTTTTGCAAGGGGTGGTTGCAATCGCTGCACAAGGAAGCACTTGTACACACCTTTGACGACATTCTAGGCCCGAGACTGGAAAAAGCCATGATATCTTCGCTGTATAACATCATCAGAAATAGAGTCATAAAGCAGAATCCGATTGATTGTTATAAAACGTGGGAGAAAGTGACAGGCGATTCGGACATAGCTGAAGTTATACTAAAGGGGTGGAAGATAATATGCAAGGAAATCATAAATGAAAGATGGAGGGAGTCTTATTTTAAAATAATGCATAATGCTATTTATGGCTTCAATATCCCGGCTTCTGCCTCCAATCCCGACAGGATAACTGCTTGTCCCAAATGCCAACTGACCAAATCCAATCTGTACCATGGTATCTGGAGCTGTCCGGCTACCCAAGAATTTTGGTGGGACGTGAGTAGGTTTGCGACGACCTATTGGGCAACATCCATGCCAATGTCACCACGATGTCTTTTATAACATCCGGTGAGACCACCCGAGGAGGAGGACACTGCGATTCCTGGACGGGTGCCCTCAATAATACACATTATCCTTATGGTAGCTCACTTTTTCAACAAGTGGAAATAATTTATTCTTACTCAATTAAATGGTCAGGAGATCAAAGAGTTGATGTCCTCGTTTAGATATACAGCATGGTATGCAAAAGAATACCTTAGTGGTTCCTTGGGAGCTTTAGATATTTCCGGGAGGAATAGATACCAGGAAAATACCAGTTATAGCTAGGGTACCTGAAAAGGCTCTTTCCAGTATAAGAGGAGGCAGGGAGAATAGTTAGAAGGTGTACAAAGTTAATAAAGGGTCATGTACGGGTTTATAGCTTATAAGGTAATTTATGTTGGTGGAAACAAGTAACCTCAGGCTACGACCCAGGTTGGAATAATCAAATGTTTCGGAATAACCACAGTACGGTGGACTTGGATTGTTTGGTACGAGCTGAAGCAACTGTAAAGTTTTATTTGTATGGTCGCTCTTCCATATTTCTTACAGTAACGTTGATACATTATGTTCAATTGTTTTTCAATGTTGTTTTGATTTGATGTAAAAATGATAAAAGGCTAATAAAAAATAATGTTTTTAAAAAAAGTGTATGTTCACAAATGCCAGAAGTCTAGCAAGCAAAATGGAGTAGCTGTTGGCCTAGGTACTGTAGGAACATATAGATATAGTTGGTGTTGCTGAAACATGGCTAGACTCTTCACATAACTGGGCTATAAATCTACAGGGTTTTACACTGTTTCCGAAAGACAGGACAAATAGGAAAGGCGTATGTCTGTATGTGAGAAGTGATATGAAGGCGGTGGTGTATGTCTGTATGTGAGAAGTGATATGGAGGCGGTGGTGTATGTCTGTATGTGAGAAGTGATATGAAGGCGGTGGTGTATGTCTGTATGTGAGAAGTGATATGGAGGCGGTGGTGTATGTCTGTATGTGAGAAGTGATATGAAGGCGTTGGTGTATGTCTGTATGTGAGAAGTGATATGAAGGTGGTGGTGTATGTCTGTATGTGAGAAGTGATATGGAGGCGGTGGTGTATGTCTGTATGTGAGAAGTGATATGGAGGCGGTGGTGTATGTCTGTATGTGAGAAGTGATATGAAAGTGGTGGTGTATGTCTGTATGTGAGAAGTGATATGAAGGCGGTGGTGTATGTCTGTATGTGAGAAGTGATATGAAGGCGGTTGTGTATGTCTGTATGTGAGGAGTGATATGAAGGCAGTGGTGTATGTCTTTATGTGAGAAGTGATTTGAAGGTGGTGGTGTATGTCTGTATGTGAGAAGTGATATGAAGGCGTTGGTGTATGTCTGTATGTGAGAAGTGATATGAAGGCGGTGGTGTATGTCTGTATGTGAGAAGTGATATGGAGGCGGTGGTGTATGTCTGTATGTGAGAAGTGATATGAAGGCGTTGGTGTATGTCTGTATGTGAGAAGTGATATGAAAGTGGTGGTGTATGTCTGTATGTGAGAAGTGATATGAAGGCGGTGGTGTATGTCTGTATGTATGTGAGAAGTGATATGAAGGCGGTGGTGTAGGTCTGTATGTGAGGAGTGATATGAAGGCAGTGGTGTATGTCTTTATGTGAGAAGTGATATGAAGGTGGTGGTGTATGTCTGTATGTGAGAAGTGATATGGAGGCGGTGGTGTATGTCTGTATGTGAGAAGTGATATGAAGGCGTTGGTGTATGTCTGTATGTGAGAAGTGATATGAAGGTGGTGGTGTATGTCTGTATGTGAGAAGTGATATGAAGGCGGTGGTATATGTCTGTATGTGAGAAGTGATATGGAGGCGGTGGTGTATGTCTGTATGTGAGAAGTCATATGAAAGTGGTGGTGTATGTCTGTATGTGAGAAGTGATATGAAGGTGGTGGTGTATGTCTGTATGTATGTGAGAAGTGATATGAAGGCGGTGGTGTATGTCTGTATGTGAGGAGTGATATGAAGGCAGTGGTGTATGTCTTTATGTGAGAAGTGATATGAAGGTGGTGGTGTATGTCTGTATGTGAGAAGTGATATGAAGGCTGTGGTGTATGTCTGTATGTGAGAAGTGATATGAAGGCGTGTGTGAAAAAGACATTAGTGGGTGAAGATTGTGAGGAGATTTAGACCTTGTGGGTGGAATTACAAAGGGAGGTAAACACTGAAAATATTACTTTTGGTGTAATCTATAGACCCCCCAATATAACTGAGGAGATGGCAGTTCAGCTATATAAACAGATGGAGCGGGCTGCACAGGTGGGTACAGTAGTGATAATGGGAGATTTTAATTACCGGGATATTAATTGGGGTCATGGTTTGGCTTCAACTGCAAAGGGGACACATATCCTCAACCTGTTGCAGGAAAATTTTATGGGCCAATTTGTGGAAGACCCGACTAGAGGTGAAGCTCTGTTGGATCTAGTCATTTCTAATAATGCAGAGCTTGTTGGGAATGTCAATGTTCGTGAAAACCTTGGTAACAGTGATCATAATATAGTTACATTTTACCTATACTGTAAAGAACAAACACAGGTTGGGAGGGCAGAAACACTTAATTTTAAGAAGGCCAATTTCCCCAGGATGAGGGCTGCAAGTCAGGATTTAGACTGGGAAGAACTAATGTCAAATAATAGGACAATTGATAAATGGGAGATTTTCAAATCTACTTTGGGTAATTATACGGCAAAATGTATTCCTATAGGTAACAAGTATAAACGACTAAAATTAAACCCCACATGGCTTACACCTTCTGTAAAAAGGGCAATACATGACAAAAAAAGGGCATTTGAAAAATACAAATCTGAGGGTACATCTGCAGCCTTTGTAAAATATAAAGAGCTTAATAAAATCTGTAAAAAGGTAATAAAATCAGCAAAAATACTAAATGAAAGGCAGGAGGCCAAGGATAGTAAAACAAATCCTAAAAAAATTCTTCAAGCATATAAATGCAAAAAAGTCAAGGTCTGAATATGTAGGACCCTTAGATAGTGGTAATGGGGAGTTGGTCACAGGGGATCAAGAGAAGGCAGAGTTACTAAATGGGTTCTTTAGCTCTGTATATACAACAGTTAATATATTAGTTGATATACTGAATTGGCTGAATGTAGATATGGTCCCATCTAAGTTAACTC
This sequence comes from Rhinoderma darwinii, assembly GCF_050947455.1. Lineage (NCBI taxonomy): Eukaryota > Metazoa > Chordata > Amphibia > Anura > Rhinodermatidae > Rhinoderma > Rhinoderma darwinii. Next base: position 23,554,116 of record NC_134690.1, read on the forward strand.
CTTAATGACCGCCGATAAGCCTTTTCACGGCGGTCATTAGTGGGCTTAATTCTACAGCACCGTTATTCCACGGTGCTGCATCAGAATAAAGTAAACAGAGCAGGGAGCTGTCAATTCTCCCTGCCCCCAGGTCTGCCTGTAGTGAATGCCTGCTAGGTCATGCCAGAGGCATGTCCTAGCAGATGCCTGTCCGTTATACACTGCAATACAAAAGTATTGCAGTGTATTATAATAGCGATCGGAGGATCACATATTAAAGTCCCCTAGTAGGACCAGTATAAAAGTAAAAAAAGTTTAATAAAGTTAATAAATTTTTTTTTGAAAAAAGGATAAATGAAAAACCCACTTTTTCCCCTTACAAAATGCTTTACTATTAAAAATACACAATAAAGCAAAAACGTTACACATAATTGGTATCGCCGCATCCGTAACGACCCCGACTATAAAGCTGTTACATTATTTAACAAGCACGGTGAACGCCGTAAAAAATAAAATAAAAAACAATGGAAGAATTGCTATTTTCTGTTAATCCTGACTTAAAAAAGATGTGATAAAAAGTGATCAAAAAGTCGCATTTACTCTCAAATGGTACCAATAAAAACTACAAGTTGTCCCGCAAAAAAAAAAGCCCTCAAACAACTGAATCCGCGGAACAATAAAATAGTTATGGCTCTTCACATATGGAGATGTAAGAACAAATAATTTTGAAAAAAATGTGTTTTTACTGTGTAAGTAGTAAAACATACAAAATCTATACAAATTTGGTATCTTTGCAATCGTAACAACCCATTGAATAAAGTTATTGTGTTATTTATACCACACGGTAAACAACGTAGATTTAGGGCGCAAAAAAAGAGTGGTGAAATTTCAGGTTTTCTTCTATCCCCCCCAAAAAAAGTTAATAAAAGTTAATGAATAAATAATATGTACCTCAAAATGGTGCTATTAAAAAGTACAACTTCTCCCGCAAAAAATAAGATCTTGTACAGCTATGTCGACGCAAAAATAAAAAAGTTATAGCTCTTCGTATGTGACAATGGAAAAACTTAAAAAATGGCTTGGTCATTAGGGCCCAGAATGCAAGCAGGGGGAAGGGGTTAAATAAAATAAATGGGACCAGATGGGTTACACCCTAGAGTTCTTAAAGAGCTTAGTTCAGTTATTTCTGTCCCCCTCTTCATAATATTTAGAGATTCTCTAGTGACTGGTATGGTGCCAAGGGACTGGCGCAGGGCAAATGCGGTGCCTATTTTTAAAAAGGGCTCTAGGTCTTCCCCGGGTAATTATAGACCAGTAAGCTTAACATCCATCGTGGGGAAAATGTTTGAGGGGCTATTGAGGGACTATATACAGGATTATGTGACAAAAAATAGTATTACAAGTGACAGCCAGGACGGTTTTACTAAGGACAGAAGTTGTCAAACCAACCTGATTTGTTTTTATGATGAGATGAGCAGAAGCCGAGACAGAGGGGCCGCTGTGGATATAGTGTTTATATGAGGGGTGAGCATAAGCCTAGACAGAGGGGCCGCTGTGGATATAGTGTTTTTGGACTTTGCAAAGGCATTTGACAATGTCCCTCATAGACGTCTAATGGGTAAATTAAGGACTATAGGTTTAGAAAGTATAGTTTGTAATTGGATTGAGAATTGGCTCAAGGACCGTATCCAGAGAGTTGTGGTCAATGATTCCTACTCTGAATGGTCCCCGGTTAAAAGTGGTGACCCCAGGGTTCAGTGCTGGGACCACTATTATTCAACTTATTTATTAATGTTATAGAGGATGGGATTAATAGCACTATTTCTATTTTTGAAGATAATATTTAAATAGAAATAGTAAGGATGCACTCCAGTGTAATGGTGCTGTTCAGGTTTGGGTTGTACCCCACTTATAAAATATAAAGAAAACCCAAACGCACTCCAAAGATATTCGACTGTATTGAATTTTCATGGAAGAGTTATTTCTTTTCATTCATTCCAAAATTGATAATTTGTACAAAGCATAATTCATGTATTGCAAGCGATGAGCGTTTTATTGACGTTTCGGCCTATCCAAGGCCTTTCTCACAATCGCTATGGGAAAAGTAAACAGTATAATAACATATCTAGTACTTTCAATAGGACAACAAATAAGCAAATAAATTCAAGAGATTATGACAATGGTATTTCTTAAATCTAGATTTAGAAAACTGATCCCAGTGGATAGTATCAATGGATATATACGTAAATTGAGTAAACTTCTTATAAAAAAACAAAATATGTTTCAATGACATTCATATATGGTCATTATGATCATGTATTTTTACATTCACAGGTTATTAATGTTTTAAGCTTCTTGCATCGGGATATATAAAGAAAAATATATAAGACATATATATTAAGATATATCACAACAATATGTTCAGAGTATACATATAAGTATTAATAAGGGAGGTATTAACAAAATACCTCTCAGGACCATACCATAAAATACCGGCTGAGGAAAATGGTGATAATAGAAAGCAGACTGAAGAGATTTATATAGGATGTCCAAGCAGAAAACAAACCAATTTGTATATATAGCGGCAATAACGTACCTGCATTTAGTTTCAAAGAAGGTGGACCGAGTAAATGGCGTCTGCCAGACGCTCAGGGTTTGTAAGTGTGCTAACGAGAGCACCCGTTTATGAGGTCTGTATCTCATACCGGATATCCTTGAGTAATAATAAGGATATCGTTATTAAGCCTGCAGATAAGGGAGGCACCATAGTGGTATGGGATAAGAAAGATTATATCTTGGAGATAGAGAAACAACTATCAGATATAAATACATACAATAAAATAAACAATGATCCTACATCTAGGATCCGTACTAGAATCACTAATATCTTGGAAGAACATAGAGACCGGGGAACGATTGATGACAAAACGTTCAAACATTTACAGAATCCCCACCCAATAATCCCTGTTTTCTATGTGCTACCCAAGATTCATAAATCCTTACAACATCCACCTGGTAGGCCCATAGTAGCCTCGACTGATTCTATTCTGTCTCCACTTGCTATCTTCCTGGAGAAAATTCTCACTCCCTTAATCAAAACGACACCCTCCTTTATCTTAGACACAGGTCACTTTCTAAAGAAAATCAGGGCGCTACCAAGGGTTAACCACACCTGCATTCTAGTAACCCTGGACGTCAGCAGCCTATATACCTCCATTTCACACCAGAGGGGCATTCAAGCCGTAACTCGTCTTTTAGAATCTACCACAATGACATCAGATTCAATATCATTTTGTCTTGAGCTACTTAAATTAATCTTATACGAAAATGTTTTCCTATTCGGTGACGAATTCTATGTACAGACATGCGGAACAGCTATGGGTTCGAATGTAGCCCCACCGTATGCAAACACATACATGGCACTTTTCGAAGAGGCACATATATATAATACCCCCATCTTTTTACAACATGCCTTATGCTGGTACAGATATATAGACAATATTTTCTGTATTTGGGATGGCCCGGCAGCATCCCTCGACAACTTTTTTGTTTATATTAACCAGATACGAGAGGAATTAAAATTCACGCTTAACTCTAGTCAAGAAAATATCTCATTTCTAGATACCACCATCGAGTTAGACGAGTTGGGTCTCCTCAGTTCAGACCTCTTCGTTAAATCCACAGACAGGAATGGTCTGCTACATTTCAATAGTAGCCACCCTAGGAACACACTTTGTTCTTTACCTCGATCCCCGTTCATGAGAATGTCCAGGATCGTATCTGATGTCGACACCAAAAAAATTAGATTGCAAAATATGTCCAATAAATTTGAACAAAGAGGTTATCCTAAATCATTACTATCAAAAGAACTAGATAGACTACTGGTGACTAACAAGGAGACCACTGTAAAAAAAAACTATACAGGCTAGATTACCCCTGATTTTGACTTATCACCCAATAATACCAAAATTACTACAGAGTGTCCGCAGGCACTGGTCGGTACTACATACCGCTTACCCAGGAATCGAGGAATTTAAAAACCCAGTTATGATGTGCTCTAAGAGATCTCCCAATGTCAGTGACCGTGTCATCAGAGCTGACATTGGTAGCCTTACAACAATATCCAGACAAACTTTCCTACAGACCAAACGCAACGGGACTTTCCCGTGTCTTCATTGCTCGTGCTGTTCCAGCATTATTAAGGGAGACACAATCCAGCACCCTCATACCAATAAGACCTTTCCAGCTAGAGGTTTCTTCACTTGTGACTCAAATTTTGTGGTCTATCTAATTAAGGGCCCATGCGGTTTGACCTATGTGTGAGAAACCACCCAACACATCAGGGACCGTATATATGTAGTCATAAGTCCACAATAAGGTGCAAGAAAATATGGCTACCCCTCCCAGATAATTTTATTAAATTTAATCATAATATTTCCCAATTAAGATTCCAAATCACAGAGCAGGTCTCTAGGCCTAGGAGGGGGGGGGGCAACCATATACACCTACTCAAACAAAGGGAGTCATATTGGATCCACACATTGGAGACTCTGGCGCCTAAAGGCCTAAATAGGGAATTCGACCTATTATGCTGAAAATAAATATATCTGTTGTTAATTCTTTTGGTTTCTATTACTAATACTATGCATTTAACTCTTTCTCAGGCACGATAGAAATAGATTTATAATCAAGATCCAGTGTGCGACCAGATACAGGTACCATAAAACCGGTTCACCCACTACCCTCTCCTTTTTGCTATCCCAACACCTTCTGCTACTTTCAGAATATAATCAGCCCCCCCTTTTCATAAAATAGCGATACATTCCGTAGGACTTGATCCCTTGTGTAATATAATTCACTATCTTCTCCATTTAATAGCGATAGCTATACATCGATTCTCCTTACATACTCGGGTTCAGATTTATGGGAGTATTCAACGCTATATAAAAACTCTATGAGTATATAAATATTCTATCATTATGTAACCTATATGGATCAAGATTTACTCCACATAGATTTAATTATCATTGTAAAACGAATGACATCTTTACATCTACGTTCCCTTAGCTTAAGGAGGCCGTTGATAGGAAGGTAAAACTTACAAGTGCAGAACAAGACCCAATTAGCATTAGGGACGGCTTGTGTTCCACAGAGCGACGGCGCTCCTCTGATTGAGCATGCGCCGGAATAGCCTTGCGTTCCAAATACCGGATATCCGGTATGAGACACTGACCTCATAAACGGGTGCTCTCGTTAGCACACTTACAAACCCTGAGCGTCTGGCAGACGCCATTTACTCGGTCCACCTTCTTTGAAACTAAATGCAGGTACGTTATTGCCGCTATATATACAAATTGGTTTGTTTCTGCTTGGACATCCTATATAAATCTCTTCAGTCTGCTTTCTATTATCACCATTTTCCTCAGCCGGTATTTTATGGTATGGTCCTGAGAGGTATTTTGTTAATACCTCCCTTATTAATACTTATATGTATACTCTGAACATATTGTTGTGATATATCTTAATATATATGTCTTATATATTTTTCTTTATATATCCCGATGCAAGAAGCTTAAAACATTAATAACCTGTGAATGTAAAAATACATGATCATAATGACCATATATGAATGTCATTGAAACATATTTTGTTTTTTATAAGAAGTTTATTCAATTTACGTATATATCCATTGATACTATCCACTGGGATCAGTTTTCTAAATCTAGATTTAAGAAATACCATTGTCATAATCTCTTGAATTTATTTGTTTATTTGTTGTCCTATTGAAAGTACTAGATATGTTATTATACTGTTTACTTTTCCCATAGCGATTGTGAGAAAGGCCTTGGATAGGCCGAAACGTCAATAAAACGCTCATCGCTTGCAATACATGAATTTTGCTTTGTACAAGTTATCAATTTTGAAATGAATGAAAATAAATAATTCTTCCATTAAAATTCAATACAGTCGAATATCTTTGGAGTGCGTTTGGGTTTTCTTTATATTTTATATTTTTGCAGATGACACCAAGCTATGTAATATAGTTCAGACTATGGAAGATTTCCGTGAATTGCAAGTGGATTTAAACAAACTGAGTGTTTGGGCGTCCACTTGGCAAATGAGGTTTAATGTAGATAAATGTAGAGTTATGCATCTGGGTACCAACAACCTGCATGCATCATATGTCCTAGGGGGAGCTACACTGGGGGAGTCACTTGTTGGGAAGGATCTGGGTGTACTTGTAGATCATAAACTCAATAACAGCATGCAGTGTCAATCAGCTGCTTCAAAGGCCAGCAGGATATTGTCGTGTATTAAAAGAGGCACGGACTCACGGGACAGGGATGTAATATTACCACTTTACAAAGCATTAGTGAGGCCTCATCTAGAATATGCAGTTCAGTTCTGGGCTCCTGTTCATAGAAAGGATGCCCTGGAGTTGGAACAAATACAAAGAATAGCAACGAAGCTAATTAGGGGCATGGAGAATCTAAGTTATGAGGAAAGATGAAAAGAACTAAACCTATTTAGCCTTGAAAAAAGACGACTAATGGGGGACATGATTAACTTATATAAATATATGAATGGCACATACAAAAAATATGGTGAAATCCTGTTCCATGTAAAACCCCCTCAAAAAACAAGGGGGCGCTCCCTCCGTCTGGAGAAAAAAAGGTTCAATCTGCAGAGGCGACAAGTCTTCTTTACTGTAAGAGCTGTGAATCTATGGAATAGCCTACCGCAGGAGCCGTCACAGCAGGGACAGGAGATGGCTTTAAAAAAAAGGCTTAGATAATTTCCTAGAACAAAAAAGTATTAGCTCCTATGTGTAGAAATGTTTCCCTTCCCTTTTCCCTTCCCTTGGTTGAACTTGATGAACATGTGTCTTTTTTCAATTATACAAACTATGTAACTATGTAACTATGTAACAGGAATGTTTTTTGCTCAGGCTAGGTGTGGAGACAGGCTGTGTCCTTTCAACAATGCAATAAAGGGAATCGCTCATCATACCCGCCATCTCCAGCATTATCAGCTGCTTGGTCACAGTGTCCAATAGGATGGGGGAAAAAAATTCTTGGTCAATTTTTTGTGTTTTTTTTACTCCATAAATTGTGATGCCCCTTCAATTGGCATCTAAGGCAGTCCATTTCTCCTCCTTTGCTTTGTCCCAGCCCTGTACACGTCAATATTAAGTTGCAGTATCCAAACCATAAACTATTATTTTTATCTTCCATTTTACAGTTTTTAATGGATCTGTGACTTGGACAATGTACTATACCATATCTTTCCTTACAACACTCCAAGTTGATTTTCTATCTGGAAATCTAAAGGCCCTTTTACACTGAGCGATTATCGGGCAGACAATCATTCATAGAACGTTTATTGCCGATAATTGCTCTGTGTAAACTGAGCAGCGATCAGCAGATGAACGAGCAAACGTTCAATCATCTGCTGATCGTATTGTTTTAAAAAACGTAAATATTATCGTTGTCGACAGCACATCTCGGTGTGTAAACAGAAAGACGCACTGCCGACATGATAATAATGCTTAGGGACGAGTAATCAGAGTAACAACCGCTCGTCCCCATCCAAAGCTCCGTGTGACTGGAGCAAACGAGCGCCGATAAACGATGTCTCTTTGATCGGCGCTCGTTGCAGCGGCCAAAATTGGCTGGGGTAATAGGACCTGTAGTGTCTTGTTTATTATTTTGCCTTATGTTGTATGTGATCCTTTACCTTCTATAGGATGTGTTATCTTCACTCCTGAGTCAGTGCTCCAGAGATAATTAGCAGGTCAATGCAATTCATTTCAACAATTCTGACTTTCAGATTTTGTGGGAGGAGGGGTGAAAAGTGAAAGTCATATCCATTCATCTAGATTTACATGACATGTTGTTGCACTGTAAGCAGTTTGGATCACTCCCTTTCAGGCTCCGTTCACACTTCACACTACTATCCTGGCTTTCTTTTTAATGGAACCATGACCAACATAAGGGTATGTTCACACGCTTAACAAAAAACGTCTGAAAATACGGAGCTGATTTCAGAGAAAACAGCCTCTGATTTTCAGGCGTTTTTGAAGCTGAAAATAAAATTTGGAGCTTCTTTTGAGGCTTCTTTTCAGACGTTTTTTGAGGCGTTTTATGAGGCGTTTTTCATTGTGTTCAATGGAAAATCAGCTCCAAAAAACGCCTCAAGAAGTGACATTCTACTTCTTTTTAGGGTATGTTCACACGGCCTATTTACGGACGTAATTCGGGCGTATTAACCCCCCGAATTACGTCCGAAAATGCGCCTCGATAGCGCTGACAAACATCTGCCCATTGAAAGCAATGGGCTGACGTTTGTCTGTTCACATGAGGCGTATATTTACGCGCCGCTGTCAAAAGACACCCGCTTCAAAGAAGTGACCTGTCACTTCTTGGGGCGTAATTGGAGCCGTTATTCATTGACTCCAATGAAAAGCAGCGCCAATTACGTCCGTAATGGACGCGGTGTTCAAGCGCCTGCACATGCCGTTACGGCTGAAATTACGGGGATGTTTTCTCCTGAAAACATCCCCGTAATTTCAGCCGTTACGGACGCTGCCGTGTGAACATACCCTTACAGAGCGACTTTTTACGCTCCGTTTTTTGAAACAGAGGCGTAAAAAGACACCCTGTGTGAACTAAATGCTGTTTTTCCCATTGATTTCAATGGGCAGATGTTTGTTGGCGTTCAGCTTCCGTCTTTTCAGGCGTTTTTCGAGGCGTAAACGCCCCAAAATTCGCCTCAAAACACTGCGTGTGAACATACCCTAAGGGTATGTGCACACGATAACGTCAATTACGGCTGAAATTACGGAGCTGTTTTCAGGAGAAAACAGCTCCTGCATTTCAGACGTAATTGCTTGTACTCGCGTTTTGCGAGCGTCAATTACGGACGTAATTTGGAGCTGTTCTTCATTGGATTCAAAGAAAAACGGCTCCAATTACGTCCCAAGAAGTGTCCTGCACTTCTTTGACGAGGCTGTTATTTTACGCGCCGTCTTTTGACAGCGACGCGCAAAATTACAGGTCGTCGGCACAGTACATCGGCAAACCCATTGAAATGAATGGGCAGATGTTTGCCGACGTATTCAAGGCTTTTTTTCAGACGTATTTCGAGGCGTAAAACACCTCCAATACGTCTGAAAATAGGTCGTGTGAACCCAGCCTAACAGATACTTTTCAAGCAGATTCCAGCAACTCCTTCTGGATCCCATTGAATTATAATGTGATCTAAAAGGTTTACGATATTTTTGACAAGGGAAACTTATCTGGTAAAATAACAAAAAAAAGGCAGTGTTCACCTGTTAAATCCTCAGCTAATCCATGAGAGATGCTCGTGGGGTCCAACACAATCTCTGTTTACATGGGAACAGTGATAAAATTGGCGTACTAGCACATGACCACTGCAGCCAATCACTGGCATAGAGGGATACCAGTGTGTACCGCACATCACTGCGCAAAATAAACAAAGATTGGCAAGGGACCACGGGGGCATTGGCCCTGGAGCAGGGAACTTAACAGATGCCTATTTTCTTTTTTGCTATTTTAACCCATATAAAGCTACACTTTTTGATTTTTTTTTAACCTCGACAACACATCTCATTTTGTTTTTTGTTTTATTGCTTTTTAAAATGTGGCTTTTTTTTTTTAAGAACTCCACATAAATTGCCTAACAAGACACAGAGTGATAAAATGGGTCATACTAAATATGATATATAACATGGAGACACCTATAATAACTTACCTGTACCTAAAGACTTTAAGTAAAATACCTATGGGCGCACTTCGCTTTATGAGCAGAGGCGTAGCTAGGGGTTTAGCACAGGGGGGGGGGACAAAACATCTGAGTGGGCCCCCCAACGCATGTTTACAACTGAAGAAGTGCATTCTAATTATAGTGGTCATTCTGAATGAGCACTGCGCTGTATATGTTGCTATATTTCCCATTCTTACTGAAGCGTAATCTTCAGAGGAGTTTGCATTAGAAAGTGTTGCAGACCTCTCTGAAAGTAAATGAAAGAATATAAAACCCACCCACATCATCCCTGTATATATAACAGTTATCAGACCTGTATATACCAGTCATCAGCCCTGTATATAACCCCTATCATCCCTTTATATAACCCCCATTATCCCTGTATATACCAGTCATCAGCCCTGTATATAACCCCTATCATCCCTGTATATAACAGCCTGGTTGGTAAATCAAGGGATGATGGAGGTTATATACAGGGATTTTGCGGTTATATACAGGAATAATGGCTGGTTTAAACAGGGATGATGGCTGGACTACCCATCATCCCTGTATATAACCCACATCATCCCTGTATATACCAGTCAGGCAGGTATATACAGGTATGATGGGCGTTTCTATACAGTGAAGATGGGGATTATATACAGGGATGATGGGGGTTATATACAGAGATGATGGGCGGTTATATACATGGATGATGGCTGGTATATACCCCATCATCCCTGTATATAACCCTCATCATCCAGGTATATACCAGCCATCATCACTGTATATAACCCACTTCATCCATGTATGTAACCCCATCATCCATGTATATAATCCCCATCTTCACTGTATAGAAACGCCCATCATACCTGTATATACCTGCCTGACTGGTATATACAGGGATGATGTGGGTTATATACAGGGATGATGGGTAGTCCAGCCATCATCCCTGTTTAAACCATTCATTATTCCTGTATATAAACCCTATCATAAATGCATCCATCGGAGAGGGGTGCTTGCTCACCCTCTCCTCACACGCAGGTTTAATCTTCTGCTCCTAGCGGGTAGCCTCAGAAGCGTGCCCTAGCAGACGTGCCTAGTTAGCTTGAATAATAATACAGCGTGGCCGTGTGTCTCAGTGGCCACCGCCCCCCTAGCTGCGCTACTGTAAATGAGACACCTGATCAAAAAAACATCTTCTCAGATGACCTGGGGTTAAACTAACAATGTTTCAGGATAATGAAGTATTTGGGAGGAGTAATCCTTCAAGTGCCATTTGCACTACAAAGAATTATTTTGCAAGAGCTTTACCTCTAAGCCCTGGAAAGACACGATTTGACAAGAGGGTGGAATATATCAAAGTCTGTTCTTTCTTCTACCAAACTTTTTTTCCAGGAAGGTTCTGTGTTGTTTTCCGATAACTTGTTTCCCGGTTTAGAAGAGGCAACGCCTGTAGGTGGAAGAAAGATGCCGAGTGATCCCTCCAGACAGACAAGCAAACAAACACTAAATGAGTTAATCCCTTCAGGACAAAGCCAATTTCGGTTTTGGGGACCACAATATTTTTTCGTTTTTCCATTTCTGCATTTTAGAATTCATATTGTTTTTTTTATTCATGCATTGACACTGCTGTATGAAGCCTTGTTTTTGAAGGGCCAAGTTGTACTTTCTATACAAACTATGTCTTTGTATGTTTCCATTAAGGTTACATTTTTATTATAATGTCACTTTTTGGGGTAAAAGCAGAAAAAAATGTGTGTACACTAATAGATACATTTTAAAATAAAACTAACCCCATAAGAACACAACCTATTTTGGACTTCATTGCAAATTTTGTCTGATATTTTTTACTCTTTATTTATTGAGAATGATCTGAAATTTAAATAAGATTTGCCATTTCCTAAATTCCAAAATGTATAATGATATTACACAAATTTGTAAATTAATAAGGTTAACCATACGCCATCTTTATGTGAACATAATTTTTTTAATTTATTTTTTAGGACATTATAAGGCTTATAAATGTAATAGCAGTTTTTTCAAAAATTCTGCAAAATATGCAAAACCTATATTTTTTAGGCACCCCTTCAGTTTTGAAGAGGCATTAAGGGACCTATATATTTAAGCCCCATAAATTATACAATTTTAAAACTGCACCCATTAACATTCAAAAACACATGTAGGAAGTTTGTGAACCCTTTGGGTATTTCACAGGAATTAAAGCAAGATGGAGGTGACATTTTGAATTTTTTTATATACTTTTTAGAAAATACAAATTTTAATTTATTTATTTCTGTAACACAGCAAGTGTTAACAGAGAAACACAAATAAATATTTATTACCCAAATTCTGCAGTTTTCAGAAATAGCCCATATGTTGACTCTCACTCAGGCCTTTAGAAATGAAGGCGCACCTTGTGGATTTAGGGCCCTCCTTTTTATTAGGATGTTTCATGTTTGAAGTGGCTTTGACGTGTCAAAACATAAAAAACACCCCAAAAAAACACCTAATTTTGTAAACTAAACACCTTAAGGAATGTATCTAGGGGGTGTAGTGAGCATTTTGAACCCACAAGTGTTTCATAGAATTTATTAGAGTTGGGCCGTGAAAATGAAAACTATATTTATTCAAGTACTATGTAGTTTAAGCTCAAAAGTTTTTTTTATATTGGGGAAAAGGTATTCAATAATTTGTTACGCATACTCTTCAGAGAATAGTAATAAGCCATATATGCTGGTAAACTGCTATTTTGGCACAAGGCAGGGCGCAGAAGGAAGGAGCGCATTTGGTTTTTGAGGCGTAGATTTTATTGGAATGGTTTTCTGATGCCACGTCGCATTTGCAAAGCCCCTGAGGTCAGGAATCAGGAATTTCTGGACCCCATACAGCCAAAGAGATTGCCCCCCCTCCATTACGGGTGGTGGACCATGGAAAGTGTGGTGGTCACGTTTGTACGCTATATGCGGTAACTGATTTTGTTACTGACGTCAATTACAGTGAACAAAACCATGGAGCAGTCAGTGACCGGTTGATACCCTGGATTTTATTGAATTCAGCCAAAACATATGGCACACAATGGGATATGTCGTCTGGGGAATGGCCCAGGGGAAACTCCTGAAGTCACCACTGTCTATAAATGGACCGAGACGTCAAGAGCTTTCTCTGGGCCAAAGTCCACGGGCAGAGTGCTTGTGATGCTCTGCCTGGGGACTCCGGCATTGGGAATCTCCTGAGATCACTGTCCATATAGTGTTGTCCGGAGCGGTATACTTTTTTTGCGTGGGATCTCTCGGATGGAATATCAGAATCTACTACGCTATTCCATCCTTCAAAAAAAAAAAAAGGTATACTGAAGTTTACGAATCCAACGGAGACCAAAAGGACATAATGGAGCCCTATGAACACATTTATCGTCTGGCGATAAGACGATGTGGAGAAGGAGAAGCACTTGCGAGGATGTAAGGAGCACTAAGGCAGGTAAAAAAAAAAAGCCTATACTTACCATACAATACTTACCTCTGACGTCCTGCAGCCTCCAGGGGTCACATTTCATCCCATGTGACTGCTGCAGCCATGAAACGTCATCCCTGGAGGCGAGGGTGGAAGCAGTAGCACAGGGTTCTGGGTAAGTATAATCTTTTTTTTTTTCTGAGTTGCAATTTTTTTGTGGCAGAATCGCAGCTTTTCCGCCGCAAAAACAACACAATCTGTTATTTGTTGCAGGTTTTACCTCCCCATTAAATTCAATTCAATTCAACGGTTTTTCAGTGCATTTTTTACGCAACGTGTGGATGAGATTTATTCAAATTTCATCCACTCTGCTGCTACTGTATTATGCTGGGGATTTTTCGTAATGAAACCCGTTGCAGAAAATCCGTAGATTTTGCTAAGGATTTGCAGCAAATTACCCCTTTGCATTGTAAGGGTATGTTCACACGGCAGCGTCCGTAACGGCCAAAATTACGGGGCTGTTTCCAGGAGAAAACAGCCCCGTCATTTCAGCCGTAACGGCATGTGCAGGCGCTTGAACGCCGCGTCCATTACGGACGTAACTGGAGCTGGTTTTCCATGGAGTCCATGGAAAACGGCTCCATTTACGTCTGAAGAAGTGACATGACACTTCTTTGGTGCGGGCGTCTATTTACGCGCCGTCTTTTGACAGCGACGCGCAGGGGCGTAGCTAGAGGCTCATGGGCCCCGATGCAAAAATTCTTACTGGGCCCCCCCCCCCCCGCAAACTTCTCATGGCCGACGGTCCGCTTTCAGCTGCATCGCTGGGTCTCCTAAGTGACCCAACAATGCAGCACTAGCAGCCGGGGCGTCACTAAGGCTGGGTTCACACACACTATTTACGGACGTAATTCGGGCGTTTTAGCATTGAATTACGTCCGAAAATGCGGCTCAAAAGCGTCGGCAAAGATCTGCCCATTCATTTGAATGGGTCTTACGATGTTCTGTGCCGACGGTCATTTTTTTTTACGCGTAAAAAAGTGCCTGTCACTTCTTCAGACGTAAATGGAGCCGTTTTCCATTGACTCCATGGAAAACCAGCTTCAATTACTTCCGTAATGGACGCAGCAAAAGACGCCTGCACATGCCATTACGGCTGAAATTACGGTGCTGTTTTCTCCTGAAAACAGCACCGTAATTTCAGCCGTAACGGACTCTGCCGTGTGAACATACCCTCAGGGCTTAAAATGTCCGGGAAATAGCCCCAATACATAGGTGTCCGCCCAAAAAAAAGTGTGTATATGAGACAGCATAGCATATCTATAGCACTACGACCCTATAAACTATGGATAGGATTAGATACAGTGGCTCAGAAGGCAGTATCACACATGATAGGATTAGATACAGTGGCCCAGCAGACCGTATCACACATGATAGGATTAGATACAGTGGCTCAGAAGGCAGTATCACACATGATAGGATTAGATACACAGCTCAGCACAGTATCACACATGATAGGATTAGATACAGTGGCCCAGCAGACAGTATCACACATGATAGGATTAGATACAGTGGCTCAGCAGACAGTATCACACATGATAGGATTAGATACAGTGGCTCAGCAGACAGTACCACACATGATAGGATTAGATACAGTGGCTCAGCAGACAGTATCACACATGATAGGATTAGATACAGTGGCTCAGCAGACAGTATCACACATGATAGGATTAGATACAGTGGCTCAGCAGACAGTATCACACATGATCGGATTAGACATAGGGCCCAGCAGACAGTATCATACATGATTGGATTGGACCCAGGATAGGTAAGAATAATAATTTTGCTTCTTTATGTGTTACTGATTATTTTTGTGTGTTTGTGTTTTTTTTACAGGTTCGGTTGTTGGACTTCGGATACGAGGACTTCAATGACGGCGTTTTTTTTATTCTCAATAAAATGGTTAATGAGGGTTGTGTTTTTTTATTTCAATAAAATATTTTTTCTATGTGCTTGTATCTTTTTAAACTTTATTATCACCGCCTTAGTAATGGCCGCTGGCTGATTGACAACCTCCATTACTAAGGCGAGGCTTAATGTTAGCCGGTGCAGAGGCTACACTAACTCCCATTATTACCCCGGTACCCACTGCCACCAGGGGTATTGGGAAGAGCCGGGTACAAACCAGTACCCGACTATCTGTAGTGACGGGCAGGCACCGGGGTGGCCGCAGGCTGGTAGTATTAGGCTGGGGAAGGCCAAAAACAGTGGCCCTTCCCACCCTTGTAATGCTGCCTGCCGCTGCTGTGTTGTGCCTGGCTGGTTATGAAAATTGGGGGGGACCCCACATCGTTCTTTCCAATTATTTTTTATTTATTTATTTTTTAAATGACGTGGGGTCCCCCCCATTTTCATAACCAGCCAGATACAATAAAGCAGCAGCAGGCAGCATTTCCAGGATGGGAAGGGCCACTGTTTTTGGCCTTTCCCCTCCTGATAATACCAGCCTGCGGCCACCCCAGTGGCCGACCATTACTACAGGTCAGGTACTGGATCGTACCCGGCTCTTCCCAGCACCCCTGGTGGCGGTGGGTACCGGGGTAATAAAGGGGGTTAGTGTTAGTGTCAGGTCCGTATTTCACACCGAATAACCACCTCTGTAAATTGAAAGCTGAAGGCATGCCTGGAGAGAAGTACACCACACAAATGTCTGAGGTACAGCTTCAATGTCAGCCAGGAGGGACTGAACTTTATTCAGAACAAAGAAACACACACAGAGAAGACACATGCCCCTCCCTATAAGTTTTCCTATACATTCTTCTGCACACTCCTCTTTGCATTCCAGGGGGCGGTGTCTTCCATAGGTGTGTCCGACATGAACAAAGAACTTGTTATATATATCAGTATATTACACAAAGAACTGAAATGTATATACATATGTGTGAGGATAATATTTTTCAAACAATATACATAGTAATGATCCCTGACATTAGCCTCTGCATCAGCTAACACTAAGTCCCGCCTTAGTAATGGATGCTGTCAATCAGCCGGCGGCCATTACTAAGGCGGTAGTAATATAGTTTAAATAAAAACACAAAGACATAGAAAAAATATTTTATTGAAATAAAAAAAAAAACCCACACAGCCCTCATTAACCATTTTATTAATAAAAAAAAAGCTGTCATCGAAGTAGTCCTGGAATCCGCCGTAGTCCAACGACCGAACCTGCAAGAAAACACACAAAAAATGATTAGTAACACATGTGTTAGGGTATGTGCACACACACTAATTACGTCCGTAATTGACGGACGTATTTCGGCCGCAAGTACCGGACCGAACACAGTGCAGGGAGCCGGGCTCCTGGCATCATACTTATGTACGACGCTAGGAGTCCCTGCCTCTCCATGGAACTACTGTCCCGTACTGAAAACATGATTACAGTATGGGACAGATGTCCTGCAGCGAGGCAGGGACTCCTAGCGTCGTACATCACTATGATGCTAGGAGCCCGGCTCCCTGCACTGTGTTCGGTCCACTACTTGCGGCCGAAATACGTCCGTCAATTACGGACGTAATTAGTGTCTGTGCACATACCCTAAGGCTTAGATACAGGGCCCATGTGTGATACTGTCTGTGGGACCCTGTATCTAAGCCTACCACAAGGTAGGCTTAGATACAGGGTCCAGCAGACAGTAATCTTATACAGTATAAGATTACTGTGTGCTGGGGCCCTGTATCTAAACCTACAGTGTGGTAGGCTTAGATACAGGGCCCAGCAGACAGGATCACGCATGGGCCATGTATCTAAGCCTACCATGTGATTGGCTTAGATACAGGGCCCAGCAGACAGGATCACACAATCTGTGATCCTGTCTCATGGGCCCCCTAAGCCTGCTACATCGTAGGCTTAGGGGTTGTGCAGTCCCTAAACATTGATGGCCTATCCTCAGGATAGGCCATCAATAGCTGATGTGTCGCCCGGGACCCGCAAATCAGCTGTTTTGAAGGGGCCGCAGCACTCGTACGAGAGCTGCTTCCCCTTCATTTCACTACTCGCCCACACTGTGAATCGCCGACACCGATTCACAGTGTGACCGGAATGAAGTGACAGGAATGAAGGGGAGCAGCTCTCGTACGAGTGCTGCGGCCCCTTCAAAACAGCTGATTGGCGGGTCCCGGGAGTCGGACCCCGCCAGTCAGGGCTAAGCTTACCTTCCTCTTCGGCCGCAGCGGGAGTTCTGTCGTCTCGATGCTGTGCGCGGCGGCATAGCGTGGTGACGTCATGCGCTGCGCACAGCGCTTGACGTCAGGACCTCCGCTGCCATCCGGAACCAGGAAGGTAAGTAAAGTATGTTACTATAGTAACAGGGGCCCGCGGCCCGAGTTACTATAGTAACTTTTTATTGATGTGGTGCGGGGGGCCGTGGGCCCCCCTGGCTTCGGGGCCCGGTCGCAATTGCGACCGCTGCGACCCCTATAGCTACGCCAGTGGCGACGCGTAAATATACGCCTCGTGTGAACAGACAAACGTCAGCCCATTGCTTTCAATGGGCAGATGTTTGTCAACGCTTTCAAGCCGTATTTTCGGACGTAATTCCAGGCGTAAAACGCCCAAATTACATCCGTAAATAGGCCGTGTGAACATACCCATAAGGGTAAAATGCGTGGCAATTTTGCAACATAACAGGCATGCTGCTAATTCAACAATCAGCGGAATTCCCTAAATCCCATGCAGATTTTTTTCTGCTGCATGTGCATGGGGTTTTGAAAACCCTATTCACGAGTTGCACTTTAATTTCTCGTAGATTTTCAGTGGACAATCCACACCGAAAACAGTAGACAACTCCACCACGTCCGAAGTAGCCTAGGGGTCTATTCACACATGGCAGTCAAATCACATTTTTTCCTCACGATTTTTTTGCAAAATCGCAGCAAAAACATGATTTGACTCCACTGAGAATATAGCCTAAAAGCAGTGATTTTCATGATTTTTTTAATGCAATTTTCGTAATCGACACACAAATGATGCAGTTTTGCGGCAATTTTGTAATGGCCCCATTTTTGCCACTATAACAAAAATCACGGCAAAAAATGCAAGGTAAACAAAAAAAACAAAACACTTCATTTTCTACAAGTGGGGTCAGGAGGGATGTGAAGGAGGATGGGGCACTCGCCCAGGGTCAGACTGGCCCACCAGAGAACCAGAGGATCCTCCGATGGGCCCAGGGTCTAACACAATAATGGGCCTTAAAAGTCCAGCAGAAGACAACCCCATTTGGAGCTTTTTGGAGCCAATTACTTGCCACTAGGGTCTATTTCTTATGGGATGATTTACAAATTATATATTAAAACTTATTGATGATATTTTTGTACCATGGGACATGGCTATGTGGAAAATCGGAATATTGTATAAAATATTGTGTTCCAGTATTGCCTAATCCTTGGCCTCTTCACTAGCCTCATATGCAGCACAAGTCCCAAAAAGTCATCATCTCCACTGCATCTACGGAGTCCAACTGTTACCTCTAGCAAATGATGACGTGGGGTTTTATGCGATAAACTGCTGGGCATATACAGGAGTCTGGACCATCATTTTGCATCATTGCGTTCCAAGAGTCATAAAAGTGAAATTTTCCCATCAACATAGGCACATAAAAGGTTTTTTTGTGCAGGGCGAGTTGTATTTTTTAATAGTATTTTTTTAGATGCATATAATGTATTGAAAAACGTAAACTTTTTTGGGTAAAAAAAAACCTATTTGTGCAAACGTTTTTGGGTTTCGTATTTACAGCGTTCATTTTATGGTATAAAGGACATGCCGTAACTTTTTTAATTTTTCAGTCGATAGAGCTGTATCATGGCTTGATGTTTTGTTGGACAAGCTATAGTTTTGATGAGTACAATTTTGGGGTAACATTTTTCTTTTTGATCACTTTATTCCATTTTTTGGGAGTTTTTTGCAGGCGGAAATTCTGCCTCAAAATTCCGTTTGGAAGTTTGAGGCAGATTTTCCTCTGTCTGCACGCCGAGTTTCGCTGCGTTTTTCGCAGTGTTTTTCACCCTCGGCCATTGAACGCCGTGGGCATAAAACGCAGCGAAATACGCTTTCTCTGCCTCCCATTGATGTCAATGGGAGGTCAAAGGCATAAATGCCCAAAGATAGGGCAGGGCCCTTCTTTCTCCCGCGAGACGGTTTTATTTTTCGCGGGAAAAAGACGCCTCCGCCTCCCATTGAAATCAATGGGAGACATTTTTGGACGGTTTTTGACGAGTTTTGCAGTGCGGTTTCCGCGTCAAAAATTTTGTCAAAAAACTCTGTGTAAACATAGCCTAAGAGACAGCAATTCTGTCATTGTTTTTCATTTATTTTTTTACTGTGTTCACCGTACTATATCAAAGATATGTTAACTTTATACTGCGGGATGATACGATTATGGCGATACCAAATGAATATTTTTTATGCTTTACCAACCTTACACAATAAAAAAATGTTTCGGTTTCGCTGTGTTCTGAGAGCCATAACTGTGGTACCCAATTTTGGAGACAATGTGACTTTAGCTAATTTTTCATTCCATTATTTTTTTAAAGTAACGGGACCAAAAACAAGCATTTATACTTTTCTTTTTTACGGCCTTTACCCGCAGTATAAATATCATGATATTTCTTATAGTTCAGGTCATTACATATATTAGTATATATATATCTAGTTTTCTTCATTTTTTCATAATATGAAATAAGGGGAAAAAGGCGATTTTCTTTTATCGTTTAACTTGAAACTTAATTTTTTTATTCCTATTAGGGGACTTGAAAGGCCTTTACCAGGTCATTGTTAGTCTTCCTGGTTGCCATAGCATGGGGGTACAAAGGGAGCCTTCTTCCTCCACTTAACCGTGGCCCGTGGCATATAAGGGTTAATCGACTGGGAGTGGCGCTGAAGACAGGCTGGTTGTATATTCGCTGTCATCAGTGCAGGCTAAACTGCTGAGGCCCCCACACCCGCATGCCGTACCAGTACGGCAGAGCCCCTTCTTAACCACGACATACCCATACATCCCAGGGCGGGAAGGGGTTAATTGTATAAACTAAAATGTAAAAATGATTTGCTTTTGGGTAATTTTCTGTAACTATTTTTTTTACAACACTTTGTTTATTGATTTATTGATTGATTGAATATATTTACTTTCTAAACTCTGTTCATATAATAAGTGTCTTTGCGAGTTTTGATAACCATCATTACATAAAAGGTTTTACATGTCAGTGACATATCAGAGGTTTTGATGGGTGGGGGTACCTGTTATTGTGGCTCTACATGCCAAGCTATGTACATACCATAGACCCCCCCCCCCCATTTCTCCAGGCTACAGTTTGATTCTGTGCCAGGCTTTCTTACCAAGCAGTATTGCCAAGAGCTGCTTAGGAGCCTATAAAAGAAGTACTTGCTTTGTTGGTTAGCGATAGGGGTAACATTTCCTATACAGATTACTAGTTGGCTTCGGACAGTGCTGCTCAGGTGCCATAGCCCATCATAGGATTAACATTAAATTACAAAGATATTTTGGTACAATTTAAAGGGTTTTTCTAGCCAGTAAAAATTGATGGCCTATCCATCAGGATCAGAGTCCCTGGAGTCGGCCCACGACCCATCAGCTATTGATACTAATGATAGACTATCAATTTTTACTGACTGAAAACCCCCTTTAATGTGTACCAAAATATCTCTGTAAATTAGGCATGCACAAGGGTCAATTTTAAAAATTTTCAGGCACCGTAGTCTTGTTTGAAAATGTCCTACCTTTTTGTGTATACAGCTTCTATGCAGACTTATCTGTTTCCATGGTTCCTGTAGTCACCGTGTATCTCTGATTTGCTTGTTTAGTACTATTTTCTGTGAAACCAGGCTTTAAACCATGGCAAGTGTGATTCAACCAGGCCCAGCCTTAGGGGTGCGCGACTTTCTCATTGTGAAGGGGGGCACTGCAGTCACCACAGCTGAAAGTGTTAGGCAAGTGCCGATGCCACCGTCTCTGACAGCCGATTCTTGTATGTTGTGTACACCTCCTTGTTCTGTTACAGCATACTGCTGTGTATACCTCTACCTCGCCCTGTGGAGGAGGGGCCTTCCCAAACCCTTGGACGGTGTTCAGAGGAAGCCGCTGTGTGGGTATTTTCACACAGAGCAGATACGCTGCGTAAAAGTACACACCGTTTCTGCCCTGGCGGCCATAGGGAATTCAGGCCGAAAAAGCGCACCAAATTGTGGTGCAGTTTTTCGGCCAGAATGTCCACTGCGGAAAAAAAAGAAAGAATGCCCATACTTACCATCTGATGTCCTGCAGACCGGCCTCCTGGGAGGACGTTTCATCCCATATGACCGCTGCAGCTTGTGATTGGCCTGTGATTGGCTGCAGCAGTCACATGGGATGAAACGTCATCCCAGGAGGCTGGCTGGTACAAAGAAGCACAGAATTCTTAGTGAGGGTATGTTCACACGTAGTCAACAAAAACGTCTGAAAATCCAGAGCTGTTTTCAAGGGAAAACAGACCCTGCTTTTCAGACGTTTTTTTACCAACTCGCATTTTTCGCGGCGTTTTCACGCCGTTTTCGCTGCGTTTTTTACGTCCGTTTTTGGAGCTGTTTTCATTGGAGTCTATGAGAAAACAGCTCCAAAAACGTCCAAAGAAGTGTCCTGCACTTCTTTTGACGAGGCTGTATTTTTACGCGTCGTCGTTTGACAGCTGTCAAACGACGACGCGTAAATAACAGGTCGTCTGCACAGTACGTCGGCAAACCCATTCAAATGAATGGGCAGATGTTTGCCGACGTATTTGAGACGTATTTCCAGACGTAAAACGAGGCAAAATACGCCTCGTATACGTCTGAAATTTGGCCGTGTGAACATACCCTTAGTGTAAGATCTTTTTTTTTTCTAAGTTGCGATTTTTTGCGGTTGAAGCGCGACTTTTCTGCTGTAAAAATCGCAACATCTGCTATTTACCTCTCCATTGACTTCAGTGGGGAAGATCCACAACAAAAAAGCAGCGATTACACAAATACAATTGACATGCTGCGGATTAAAAAAACGCACCGCAGGTCAATTTCTTAGCGTTGTTTTCCACTGATCATTTGCGCAGCGTGTGGATGCGATTTGTTCAAATCTCATCCACTTTGCTGCTACTTTATTATAACTAAATCCGTTGCGGAAAATCTGCAGTATTTACGCTATGTGTGAACTTATCCTAAATTGAACTATTTAGCCTCTCCTAATGTGTCTCTGCTGGGTCTCAGCATCTTTTCTATGGAAGGATGTTC
The DNA here is from genome assembly GCF_050947455.1 of Rhinoderma darwinii. NCBI lineage: Eukaryota > Metazoa > Chordata > Amphibia > Anura > Rhinodermatidae > Rhinoderma > Rhinoderma darwinii. The sequence goes on from NC_134690.1 coordinate 23,576,623, forward strand.
TCGGCCTAAATGTCCTAATATTATTATTAATATTATGATTCACAGGTTGAATGCACTGGTATGTACAGATATATATATATAGGAGATCTGCTAGAACATTACAGGGAGAAAAAAGAAAATGAATAATAAAAGTTTCTGGTAACGTTAAAGGATATGTATACATTTGAATGTTTTTTTTTAATTATTATTATTATTAATAAATTAATGCATTTTTGTGTTTTCAAAGATATTTGTAATTGACTTTTATTATTTATTTTAACATTTTTACGATACGGCTATACACATACATACATAGAAGTTACATTGTTCCCTCTCAGCCGATTCCGTCAGTTGATCAACACTGTGATCAATATTACAATCACAGAGACACCCGGGACCCGCTCTCAGCAGAGCCGTCAGCTGAGAGAGAATTATACACTTTCTATGTGTACAGGATACACAGAAGCTGTATCGTAAAAGGTACAAAAAAAATTTAAAAAGTTCAGTTAGAAAAGTTCTAAAAAACAGATAAACATTGATTAAATAAAAAAAAAAATCCATTCAGAAGTGTACATAGCCTTTAACGTTTCGAAAAAAATACCAATGCCCTTCAAAATGACAATAAACACATCTTTTTCTTTTGCCAAAATGATAGGAAAATATATTCATGTAATGTGTCATTTAAAGGGTAACTTTGCATTCAAATTTTTTTTGATATTTGAGTACCCCATTGTTTGCTGAAATAAAGAGGCAGAAACATTCAACTTCGGCTGGGATTGGATTTTCTCGGCTCTCCTCGGAGACACTAAGAGAACGGTGTGTATTACTTAGGCCGGATTCACACGAGCGTGTGTGTTTTGCACACGCAAAAAACGCGGCGTTTTGTGTACGCAAAAGGCACTTAACAGCTGCGTGTTTCAGCCCCGTATGATGCGCGGCTATGTGATTTTCTCGCAGCCGCCATCATTATGACACTCCGTTTTCTATGTTTGTAAACAGAAAAGCACGTGGTGTTTTCTGTTTACATTCATAGTTTTACTGCTGTTGCGCGATTCACGCAGTTCGCACGGAAGTGCTTCCGTGTGGTGCGCGTGATTTCCACGCACCCATTGACTTCAATGGGTGCGTGATGCGCGAAATACGAACAAAGAACGGACATGTCGTGAGTTTTACGCAGCGGACTGACGCTGCGCAAAACTCACAGACTGTCTGCACGGCCCCATAGACTAATATAGGTCCGTGCGAGGCGCGTGAAAATCACGCGCGTTGCACGGACGTATATCACGTTTGTGTAAATAAGCCCTTATAGAAAGTATATGGGTCGTAAACCGCTCTACTCGTGTCTCCAATGACATGCCAGAAGTTTTTTTAAACAACAGTCACCCTTTGAAATAATCTGTGCATGTTGAACTGTATATATCGTGATGGTGTATTACGATCAGTCTATGCATTTGCCATAACTGTTTTATCAGAACACTCCTTTAGGGTATGTTCACACTGGTCAGATTAGCTGCGTATTCTCTGCAATGAAATTCATTGTGAAAAATACGCAACGTATTACAGTAGCAGCAAAGTGGATGAAATTTTAACAAATCTCATCTAGACAATGCAGGAAAAATCTGCTGATAAAAGGTGGATAAATAATTTGCACCATGTCAATTTATGCTGCGAATTGCTGCAACATTTGCTATTTGTTGCAGCTTTTACCTCCCCATTGAACTCAATGGGGAGATAAAAGCTGCATCAAACAGCAAATGTTGCAATTTTTGCATCAAAAAAGCTGCAATTCAACCACGAAAATTTGCAGAGCTAAATGTATTTTTATTTTTATTAATAAGTCCATACTTACATCCTTGTCATAGCGACACATACTTGTTGCCCCGGCTGTTCTCCGTACTGCTGTCCTTTTGGGAGGACGTTTCATCCCGTGTTCAATGACAAATATATATATATGTATAGACTTTTTATATTTATTATACATTTTTATTATTTTGAATTGCATTACTGCATTATTTTTTATACTTAGAAATGTGAGGTTCTTAGTGCTCAGTTTGATCAAATTGTGTGAGCCCATCTGCCACGTAAAGGCGACCTCATACAGGTGGTCCCTTCACTGAACATTCTGTCTATATAATAGGAGACTGAACAGGTGGTAGGAGAGCACGAACAAAAAATGAAACCGTTATTTAATTTTTTTGTGTGATAAAAGTGTGTATCAGTGTGATTGGGGCAACTTTGTGATTACATTTTATTAAAAATTATTTTTACTTTTTGAGATACAGATTCTTTGCATCCTGTATACAGAGCGGCTGCATCTAGCGCTGAGACCTGAATCCGTCGGGTCAGCGGGACTGACGGGTTCAGTGTGAGCGGGTCCTGCGTGTCTCTGACACACAGGATCAAGCTAATATCGATCACATCTAAGTTCATAACTTAGATGTGATGGATAACAGGTGGATAGCACAAGATACAGCTGCTCTGTATAAAGGATACAAAGAAGCTGTATCTCAAAAAGTAAAAATATATATTTTTTTAAATAACCCCACCAAAAAAAGTTTGGGGAAATGTGGGGCCGTAGAAAGTTCTTTCTCTTTGCTCCTCAGAACCAGGTTTGTAACACTGTTTATTTGAATAGAGAAAACAACATGAAATAACCTAAAATCAATGCAAAAATAGTATCGCAAAATATTTACAAAATCACTCCATTTTTTTTTTACTTACACTCGAATTGTGAAATTTTGCTAAATTTCACTTTAATTTTTTTGTTTTACATCTCAGAACCCCTTTAGTTCTGCCAACCAAACATGTCTCTCTTTCTCTTTACTAACCGTTCAAGTGAGCATTGTTATACTCTTGGACTCTTTTAGGGATGTGCCCTTCTGTTAATCCTTGATGATGTGCTCTTTACTGTGCTTCACATTCTGTACGGTTCCTGTATGTTTACTCTAATAAACCTCACTTATTTAATTAGTCTCACCGGAATCATAATGCGTCAGACACATTCAATAGAAGACAGCTACAGGTGAACATTTGCCCAGGAATACAAAGCACCTTAAGAAAAATGTTCTTATGAATAGAATGCATTCGGTTTTATGTAAAGGAAGCGCCAAAGGATTAGTGTCGGGGCATGGGAAGTAATGTTTCTATATTCACACATGATTTTAAGTGTAAGATAAGAAAAAAAGGTCAGGATTTTTTTCCAGACACAGCGCGACTTTAGTAAATGGGTCATGTCTGGTATTGCAGCTGAGTCCTATTCAAGTGACTAAAGCTGAACTGCAATACCAGACATAACCTATGGACAACAGTGGCACTATTTATGGCCACACATGATGAAACATGAAGATATTTAGATGGGTAAAGTACAATTTTAAACGTAATTATAGTTGTTGACTAGTCCGGGAATAGACATTGTAACTATATTTAAATATTTTATCAATTGATTTTTAGTTTTTATGGGGGTGGGGGGGGGGTTTCTAATTCAGGACTGTTATTAATTATCCAGACTAAAACAGGAGAAAAAAAAAACACGGCGCCACATGGTGCAAAGTAAAAGCAGGATTAGGCAGTGGAGCAAACTTTGTTAGAACTAAGCTCACCTAGCCCAAAGGACACCAATGGGTGTCAAACGAGCATTGGGGCTGCTGCTGCCAGGTCCAAAACACATCAAACGAAGTTTGTTGTCCAGAAAAGATACTTTGAAAATAATAAAAAATGGGACCACCGGCGCTGCAATGATGGACAGGAAATTGAAGGACTTTAGACAAACATCACGGCAAAGATTTAATGTCAGAGGCTACGCGTTTCAACACCGGACTGGTGTCTTCATCCCATTTAGAGCAGTACTATTTATTATCCCATTTAGAGCAGTACTATTTATTATCCCATTTAGAGCAGTACTAGATATTATCCCATTTAGAGCAGTACTAGTTATTATCCCATTTAGAGCAGTACTAGTTATTATCCCATTTAGAGCAGTACTATTTATTATCCCATTTAGAGCAGTACTACTTATTTTCCCATTTAGAGCAGTACTAGTTATTATCCCATTTAGAGCAGTACTAGTTATTATCCCATTTAGAGCAGTACTATTTATAATCCCATTTAGAGCAGTACTAGTTATTATCCCATTTAGAGCAGTACTAGTTATTATCCCATTTAGAGCAGTACTATTTATAACCCATTTAAAGCAGTATTATTTATTATCCCATTTAGAGCAGTAGTATTTATTATCCCATTTAGAGCAGTAGTATTTATTATCCTATTTAGAGCAGTAATATCTATTATCCCATTTAGAGCAGTACTATTTATTATCCCATTTAGAGCAGTATTATTTATTATCCCATTTAGAGCAGTATTATTTATTATCCCATTTAGAGCAGTACTATTTATTATCCTATTTAGAGCAGTAATATCTATTATCCCATTTAGAGCCGTACTATTTATTATCCCATTTAGAGCAGTATTATTTATTATCCCATTTAGAGCAGTACTATTTATTATCCCATTTAGAGCAGTACTAGTTATTATCCCATTTAGAGCAGTACTATTTATTATCCCATTTAGAGCAGTATTATTTATTATCCCATTTAGAGCAGTACTATTTATTATCCCATTTAGAGCAGTACTAGTTATTATCCCATTTAGAGCAGTACTATTTATTATCCCATTTAGAGCAGTATTATTTATTATCCCATATAGAGCAGTACTATTTATTATCCCATTTAGAGCCGTACTATTTATTATCCCATTTAGAGCAGTATTATTTATTATCCCATTTAGAGCAGTACTAGTTATTATCCCATTTAGAGCAGTACTATTTATTATCCCATTTAGAGCAGTACTATTTATAATCCCATTTAGAGCAGTACTAGTTATTATCCCATTTAGAGCAGTACGATTTATTATCCCATTTAGAGCAGTACTAGTTATTATCCCATTAAGAGCAGTACTATTTATTATCCCATTTAGAGCAGTACTATTTATTATCCCATTTAGAGCAGTACTAGTTATTATCCCATTTAGAGCAGTACTATTTATTATCCCATTTAGAGCAGTACTATTTATTATCCCATTTAGAGCAGTACTATTTATTATCCTATTTAGAGCAGTAATATTTATTATCCCATTTAGAGCAGTACTATTTATTATCCCATTTAGAGCAGTATTATTTATTATCCGATTTAGAGCAGTAGTATTTATTATCCCATTTAGAGCAGTACTATTTATTATCCCATTTAGAGCAGTACTATTTATTATCCCATTTAGAGCAGTACTATTTATTATCCCATTTAGAGCAGTAGTATTTATTATCCCATTTAGAGCAGTACTAGTTATTATCCAATTTAGAGCAGTACTAGTTATTATCCCATTTAGAGCAGTACTAGTTATTATCCCATTTAGAGCAGTACTATTTATTATCCCATTTAGAGCAGTACTATTTATTATCCCATTTAGAGCAGTACTATTTATTATCCCATTTAGAGCAGTATTATTTATTATCCCATTTAGAGCAGTACTATTTATTATCCCATTTAGAGCAGTACTAGTTATTATCCCATTTAGAGCAGTACTATTTATTATCCCATTTAGAGCAGTACTATTTATTATCCCATTTAGAGCAGTACTGGTTATTATCCCATTTAGAGCAGTACTATTTATTATCCCATTTAGAGCAGTACTATTTATTATCCTATTTAGAGCAGTAATATTTATTATCCCATTTAGAGCAGTACTATTTATTATCCCATTTAGAGCAGTATTATTTATTATCCCATTTAGAGCAGTAGTATTTATTATCCCATTTAGAGCAGTACTATTTATTATCCCATTTAGAGCAGTACTATTTATTATCCCATTTAGAGCAGTATTATTTATTATCCCATTTAGAGCAGTAGTATTTATTATCCCATTTAGAGCAGTATTATTTATTATCCCATTTAGAGCAGTAGTATTTATTATCCCATTTAAAGCAGTACTAGTTATTATCCAATTTAGAGCAGTACTAGTTATTATCCCATTTAGAGCAGTACTAGTTGTTATCCCATTTAGAGCAGTACTATTTATTATCCCATTTAGAGCAGTACTATTTATTATCCCATTTAGAGCAGTACTATTTATTATCCCATTTAGAGCAGTATTATTTATTATCCCATTTAGAGCAGTACTAGTTATTATCCCATTTAGAGCAGTACTATTTATTATCCCATTTAGAGCAGTATTATTTATTATCCCATTTAGAGCAGTACTATTTATTATCCTATTTAGAGCAGTAATATTTATTATCCCATTTAGAGCAGTACTAGTTATTATCCCATTTAGAGCAGCACTGGTTATTATCCCATTTAGAGCAGTACTATTTATTATCCCATTTAGAGCAGTACTAGTTATTATCCCATTTAGAGCAGTACTAGTTATTATCCCATTTAGAGCAGTACTATTTATTATCCCATTTAGAGCAGTATTATTTATTATCCCATTTAGAGCAGTACTATTTATTATCCTATTTAGAGCAGTAATATTTATTATCCCATTTAGAGCAGTACTAGTTATTATCCCATTTAGAGCAGTACTATTTATTATCCCATTTAAGCAGTAGGAGTTATTATCCCATTTAGAGCAGTACTAGTTTATATCCCATTTAGAGCAATATTATTTATTATCCCATTTAGAGCAGTACTATTTATTATCTCATTTAGAGCAATATTATTTATTATCCCATTTAGAGCAGTATTATTTGTTATCCCATTTAGAGCAGTACTAGTTATTATCCCATTTAGAGCAGTACTAGTTATTATCCCATTTAGAGCAGTACTATTTATTATCCCACTTAGAGCAGTACTAGTTATTATCCCATTTAGAGCAGTACTAGTTATTATCCCATTTAGAGCAGTAGTATTTAATATCCCATTTAGAGCAGTACTATTTATTATCCCATTTAGAGCAGTACTATTTATTATCCCATTTAGAGCAGTACTATTTATTATCCCATTTAGAGCAGTACAAGTTATTATCCCATTTAAGCAGTACTAGTTATTATCCCATTTAGAGCAGTACTACTTATTATCCCATTTAGAGCAGTACTAGTTATTATCCCATTTAGAGCAGTACTAGTTATTATCCCATTTAGAGCAGTACTATTTATTATCCCATTTAGAGCAGTACTGGTTATTATCCCATTTAGAGCAGTACTATTTATTATCCCATTTAGAGCAGTACTATTTATTATCCTATTTAGAGCAGTAATATTTATTATCCCATTTAGAGCAGTACTATTTATTATCCCATTTAGAGCAGTATTATTTATTATCCCATTTAGAGCAGTAGTATTTATTATCCCATTTAGAGCAGTACTATTTATTATCCCATTTAGAGCAGTACTATTTATTATCCCATTTAGAGCAGTACTATTTATTATCCCATTTAGAGCAGTATTATTTATTATCCCATTTAGAGCAGTAGTATTTATTATCCCATTTAGAGCAGTATTATTTATTATCCCATTTAGAGCAGTAGTATTTATTATCCCATTTAGAGCAGTATTATTTATTATCCCATTTAGAGCAGTAGTATTTATTATCCCATTTAGAGCAGTATTATTTATTATCCCATTTAGAGCAGTACTATTTATTATCCCACTTAGAGCAGTACTAGTTATTATCCCATTTAGAGCAGTACTAGTTATTATCCCATTTAGAGCAGTAGTATTTAATATCCCATTTAGAGCAGTACTATTTATTATCCCATTTAGAGCAGTACTATTTATTATCCCATTTAGAGCAGTACTATTTATTATCCCATTTAGAGCAGTACAAGTTATTATCCCATTTAAGCAGTACTAGTTATTATCCCATTTAGAGCAGTACTACTTATTATCCCATTTAGAGCAGTACTAGTTATTATCCCATTTAGAGCAGTACTAGTTATTATCCCATTTAGAGCAGTACTATTTATTATCCCATTTAGAGCAGTACTGGTTATTATCCCATTTAGAGCAGTACTATTTATTATCCCATTTAGAGCAGTACTATTTATTATCCTATTTAGAGCAGTAATATTTATTATCCCATTTAGAGCAGTACTATTTATTATCCCATTTAGAGCAGTATTATTTATTATCCCATTTAGAGCAGTAGTATTTATTATCCCATTTAGAGCAGTACTATTTATTATCCCATTTAGAGCAGTACTATTTATTATCCCATTTAGAGCAGTATTATTTATTATCCCATTTAGAGCAGTAGTATTTATTATCCCATTTAGAGCAGTATTATTTATTATCCCATTTAGAGCAGTAGTATTTATTATCCCATTTAAAGCAGTACTAGTTATTATCCAATTTAGAGCAGTACTAGTTATTATCCCATTTAGAGCAGTACTAGTTGTTATCCCATTTAGAGCAGTACTATTTATTATCCCATTTAGAGCAGTACTATTTATTATCCCATTTAGAGCAGTACTATTTATTATCCCATTTAGAGCAGTATTATTTATTATCCCATTTAGAGCAGTACTATTTATTATCCCATTTAGAGCAGTATTATTTATTATCCCATTTAGAGCAGTACTATTTATTATCCTATTTAGAGCAGTAATATTTATTATCCCATTTAGAGCAGTACTAGTTATTATCCCATTTAAAGCAGCACTGGTTATTATCCCATTTAGAGCAGTACTATTTATTATCCCATTTAGAGCAGTACTAGTTATTATCCCATTTAGAGCAGTACTAGTTATTATCCCATTTAGAGCAGTACTATTTATTATCCCATTTAGAGCAGTATTATTTATTATCCCATTTAGAGCAGTACTATTTATTATCCTATTTAGAGCAGTAATATTTATTATCCCATTTAGAGCAGTACTAGTTATTATCCCATTTAGAGCAGTACTATTTATTATCCCATTTAAGCAGTAGGAGTTATTATCCCATTTAGAGCAGTACTATTTATTATCCCATTTAGAGCAGTACTATTTATTATCCTATTTAGAGCAGTAATATTTATTATCCCATTTAGAGCAGTACTATTTATTATCCCATTTAGAGCAGTATTATTTATTATCCCATTTAGAGCAGTAGTATTTATTATCCCATTTAGAGCAGTACTATTTATTATCCCATTTAGAGCAGTACTATTTATTATCCCATTTAGAGCAGTATTATTTATTATCCCATTTAGAGCAGTAGTATTTATTATCCCATTTAGAGCAGTATTATTTATTATCCCATTTAGAGCAGTAGTATTTATTATCCCATTTAAAGCAGTACTAGTTATTATCCAATTTAGAGCAGTACTAGTTATTATCCCATTTAGAGCAGTACTAGTTGTTATCCCATTTAGAGCAGTACTATTTATTATCCCATTTAGAGCAGTACTATTTATTATCCCATTTAGAGCAGTACTATTTATTATCCCATTTAGAGCAGTATTATTTATTATCCCATTTAGAGCAGTACTATTTATTATCCCATTTAGAGCAGTATTATTTATTATCCCATTTAGAGCAGTACTATTTATTATCCTATTTAGAGCAGTAATATTTATTATCCCATTTAGAGCAGTACTAGTTATTATCCCATTTAGAGCAGCACTGGTTATTATCCCATTTAGAGCAGTACTATTTATTATCCCATTTAGAGCAGTACTAGTTATTATCCCATTTAGAGCAGTACTAGTTATTATCCCATTTAGAGCAGTACTATTTATTATCCCATTTAGAGCAGTATTATTTATTATCCCATTTAGAGCAGTACTATTTATTATCCTATTTAGAGCAGTAATATTTATTATCCCATTTAGAGCAGTACTAGTTATTATCCCATTTAGAGCAGTACTATTTATTATCCCATTTAAGCAGTAGGAGTTATTATCCCATTTAGAGCAGTACTAGTTTATATCCCATTTAGAGCAATATTAATTATTATCCCATTTAGAGCAGTACTATTTATTATCTCATTTAGAGCAATATTATTTATTATCCCATTTAGAGCAGTATTATTTGTTATCCCATTTAGAGCAGTACTAGTTATTATCCCATTTAGAGCAGTTCTAGTTATTATCCCATTTAGAGCAGTACTATTTATTATCCCACTTAGAGCAGTACTAGTTATTATCCCATTTAGAGCAGTACTAGTTATTATCCCATTTAGAGCAGTACTAGTTATTATCCCATTTAGAGCAGTAGTATTTAATATCCCATTTAGAGCAGTACTATTTATTATCCCATTTAGAGCAGTACTATTTATTATCCCATTTAGAGCAGTACTATTTATTATCCCATTTAGAGCAGTACAAGTTATTATCCCATTTAAGCAGTACTAGTTATTATCCCATTTAGAGCAGTACTAGTTATTATCCCATTTAGAGCAGTATTACTTATTATCCCATTTAGAGCAGTATTATTTATTATCCCATTTAGAGCAGTACTAGTTATTATCCCATTTAGAGCAGTACTAGTTATTATCCCATTTAGAGCAGTACAAGTTATTATCCCATTTAAGCAGTACTAGTTATTATCCCATTTAGAGCAGTACTACTTATTATCCCATTTAGAGCAGTATTATTTATTATCCCATTTAGAGCAGTACTAGTTATTATCCCATTTAGAGCTGTACTATTTATTATCCCATTTAGGGCAGTTCTGGTTATTATCCCATTTAGAGCAGTACTATTTATTATCCCATTTAGAGCAGTACTATTTATTATCCCATTTAGAGCAGTACTATTTATTATCCCATTTAGAGCAGTATTATTTATTATCCCATTTAGAGCAGTACTATTTATTATCCCATTTAGAGCAGTACTATTTATTATCCCATTTAGAGCAGTACTATTTATTATCCCATTTAGAGCAGTAGTATTTATTATCCCATTTAGAGAAGTACTATTTATTATCCTATTTAGAGCAGTAATATTTATTATCCCATTTAGAGCAGTACTAGTTATTAACCCATTTAGAGCAGTACTAGTTATTATCCCATTTAGAGCAGTAGTATTTATTATCCCATTTAGAGCAGTATTATTTATTATCCCATTTAGAGCAGTACTAGTTATTATCCCATTTAGAGCAGTACTATTTATTATCCCATTTAGAGCAGTACTATTTATTATCCCATTTAGAGCAGTATTATTTATTATCCCATTTAGAGCAGTACTAGTTATTATCCCATTTAGAGCAGTACTAGTTATTATCCTATTTAGAGCAGTATTATTTATTATCCCATTTAGAGCAGTACTATTTATTCTCCCATTTAGGGCAGTAGTATTTATTATCCCATTTAGAGCAGTACTATTTTTTATCCCATTTAGAGCAGTACTAGTTATTATCCCATTTAGAGGAGTACTAGTTATTATCCCATTTAGAGCAGTACTATTTATTATCCCATTTAGAGCAGTATTATTTATTATCCCATTTAGAGCAGTACTAGTTATTATCCCATTTAGGGCAGTATTATTTATTATCCCATTTAGAGCAGTAGTATTTATTATCCCATTTAGAGCAGTACTAGTTATTATCACATTTAGAGCAGTAGTATTTATTATCCCATTTAGAGCAGTATTATTTATTATCCCATTTAGAGCAGTACTAGTTATTATCCCATTTAGAGCAGTACTATTTATTATCCCATTTAGAGCAGTACTATTTATTATCCCATTTAGAGCAGTATTATTTATTATCCCATTTAGAGCAGTACTAGTTATTATCCCATTTAGAGCAGTACTAGTTATTATCCTATTTAGAGCAGTATTATTTATTATCCCATTTAGAGCAGTACTATTTATTCTCCCATTTAGGGCAGTAGTATTTATTATCCCATTTAGAGCAGTACTATTTTTTATCCCATTTAGAGCAGTACTAGTTATTATCCCATTTAGAGGAGTACTAGTTATTATCCCATTTAGAGCAGTACTATTTATTATCCCATTTAGAGCAGTATTATTTATTATCCCATTTAGAGCAGTACTAGTTATTAACCCATTTAGAGCAGTATTATTTATTATCCCATTTAGAGCAGTACTATTTATTATCCCATTTAGAGCAGTATTATTTATTATCCCATTTAGAGCATTAGTATTTATTATCCCATTTAGAGCAGTACTAGTTATTATCACATTTAGAGCAGTACAATTTATTATCCCATTTAGAGCAGTACTAGTTATTATCCCATTTAGAGCAGTACTATTTATTATCCCATTTAAGCAGTAAGAGTTATTATCCCATTTAGAGCAGTACTAGTTTATATCCCATTTAGAGCAGTGCTAGTTATTATCCCATATAGAGCAGTACTAGTTATTATCCCAGTTAGAGCAGTACTGGTTATTATCCCATTTAGAGCAGTACTGGTTATTATCCCATTTAGAGCAGTACTAGTTATTATCCCATTTAGAGCAGTACTAGTTATTATCCCATTTAGGGCAGTACTAGTTATTATCCCATTTAGAGCAGTACTAGTTATTATCCCATTTAAGCAGTAAGAGTTATTATCCCATTTAGAGCAGTACTATTTATTATCCCATTTAGAGCAGTACTAGTTATTATCCCATATAGAGCAGTATTATTTATTATCCCATTTAGAGCAGTACTATTTATTATCCCATTTAGAGCAGTATTATTTATTATCCCATTTAGAGCAGTACTAGTTATTATCCCATTTAGAGCAGTACTATTTATTATCCCATTTAGAGCAGTATTATTTATTATCCCATTTAGAGCAGTACTAGTTATTATCCCATTTAGAGCAGTACTAGTTATTATCCCATTTAGAGCAGTACTATTTATTATCCCATTTAGAGCAGTACTAGTTATTATCCCATTTAGAGCAGTACTAGTTATTATCCCATTTAGAGCAGTATTATTTATTATCCCATTTAGAGCAGTACTAGTTATTATCCCATTTAGAGCAGTACTAGCTATTATCCCATTTAGAGCAGTACTGGTTATTATCCCATTTAGAGCAGTACTATTTATTATCCCATTTAGAGCAGTACTAGTTATTATCCCATTTAGAGCAGTACTAGTTATTATCCCATTTAGAGCAGTATTATTTATTATCCCATTTAGAGCAGTACTAGTTATTATCCCATTTAGAGCAGTACTAGTTATTATCCCATTTAGAGCAGTACTATTTATTATCCCATTTAGAGCTGTATTATTTATTATCCCATTTAGAGCAGTACTAGTTATTATTCCATTTAGAGCAGTATTATTTATTATCCCATTTAGAGCAGTACTACTTATTATCCCATTTAGAGCAGTACTATTTATTATCCCATTTAGAGCAGTATTATTTATTATCCCATGTAGAGCAGTACTAGTTATTATCCCATTTAGAGCAGTACGAGTTATTATCCTATTTAGAGCAGTACTAGTTATTATCCCATTTAGAGCAGTACTATTTATTATCCCATTTAGAGCAGTATTATTTATTATCCCATTTAGAGCAGTACTAGTTATTATCCCATTTAGAGCAGTATTATTTATTATCCCATTTAGAGCAGTACTAGTTATTATCCCATTTAGAGCAGTATTATTTATTATCCCATTTAGAGCAGTAGTATTTATTATCCCACTTTGACCATTACTAGTTATTATCCCATTTAGAGCAGTACTAGTTATTATCCCATTTAGAGCAGTACTATTTATTATCCTATTTAGAGCAGTAATATTTATTATCCCATTTAGAGCAGTACTAGTTATTATGCCATTTAGAGCAGTATTATTTATTATCCCATTTAGAGCAGTAGTATTTATTATCCCATTTAGAGCAGTACTATTTATTATCCCATTTAGAGCAGTACTATTTATTATCCTATTTAGAGCAGTAATATTTATTATCCCATTTAGAGCAGTACTAGTTATTATGCCATTTAGAGCAGTACTATTTATTATCCCATTTAGAGCAGTACTAGTTATTATCCCATTTAGAGCAGAATTATTTATTATCCCATTTAGAGCAGTACTATTTATTATCCCATTTAGAGCAGTACTATTTATTATCCCATTTAGAGCAGTACTAGTTATTATCCGATTTAGAGCAGTACTAGTTATTATCCCATTTAGAGCAGTATTATTTATTATCCCATTTAGAGCAGTACTAGTTATTATCCCATTTAGGGCAGTATTATTTATTATCCCATTTAGAGCAGTACTATTTATTATCCCATTTAGAGCAGTATTATTTATTATCCCATTTAGAGCAGTACTAGTTATTATCCCATTTAGGGCAGTATTATTTATTATCCCATTTAGAGCAGTACTAGTTATTATCCCACTTAGAGCAGTACTAGTTATTATCCCATTTAGAGCAGTAGTATTTATTATCCCATTTAGAGCAGTACTAGTTATTATCCTATTTAGAGCAGTACTAGTTATTATCCCATTTAGAGCAGTAGTATTTATTATCTCATTTAGAGCAGTACTAGTTATTATCCCATTTAGAGCAGTACTATTTATTATCCCATTTAGAGCAGTACTAGTTATTATCCCAGTTAGAGCAGTACTGGTTATTATCCCATTTAGAGCAGTACTGGTTATTATCCCATTTAGAGCAGTACTAGTTATTATCCCATTTAGAGCAGTACTAGTTATTATCCCATTTAGGGCAGTACTAGTTATTATCCCATTTAGAGCAGTACTAGTTATTATCCCATTTAAGCAGTAAGAGTTATTATCCCAGTTAGAGCAGAACTGGTTATTATCCCATTTAGAGCAGTACTAGTTATTATCCCATTTAGAGCAGTACTAGTTATTATCCCATTTAGAGCAGTACTAGTTATTATCCCATTTAGGGCAGTACTAGTTATTATCCCATTTAGAGCAGTACTAGTTATTATCCCATTTAAGCAGTAAGAGTTATTATCCCATTTAGAGCAGTACTATTTATTATCCCATTTAGAGCAGTACTAGTTATTATCCCATTTAGAGCAGTATTATTTATTATCCCATTTAGAGCAGTACTATTTATTATCCCATTTAGAGCAGTACTAGTTATTATCCCATTTAGAGCAGTACTATTTATTATCCCATTTAGAGCAGTATTATTTATTATCCCATTTAGAGCAGTACTAGTTATTATCCCATTTAGAGCAGTACTATTTATTATCCCATTTAGAGCAGTACTATTTATTATCCCTCTTAGAGCAGTACTATTTATTATCCCATTTAGAGCAGTACTAGTTATTATCCCATTTAGAGCAGTACTGGTTATTATCCCATTTAGAGCAGTACTATTTATTATCCCATTTAGAGCAGAACTAGTTATTAGCCCATTTAGAGCAGTACTAGTTATTATCCCATTTAGAGCAGTATTATTTATTATCCCATTTAGAGCAGTACTAGTTATTATCCCATTTAGAGCAGTACTATTTATTATCCCATTTAGAGCAGTATTATTTATTATCCCATTTAGAGCAGTATTATTTATTATCCCATTTAGAGCAGTACTAGTTATTATCCCATTTAGAGCAGTACTATTTATTATCCTATTTAGAGCAGTACTAGTTATTATCCCATTTAGAGCAGTACTATTTATTATCCCATTTAGAGCAGTACTAGTTATTATCCCATTTAGAGCAGTATTATTTATTATCCCATTTAGAGCAGTAGTATTTATTATCCCACTTTGACCATTACTAGTTATTATCCCATTTAGAGCAGTACTAGTTATTATCCCATTTAGAGCAGTACTATTTATTATCCCATTTAGAGCAGTATTATTTATTATCCCATTTAGAGCAGTATTATTTATTATCCCATTTAGAGCAGTACTAGTTATTATCCCATTTAGAGCAGTACTATTTATTATCCCATTTAGAGCAGTATTATTTATTATCCCATTTAGAGCAGTAGTATTTATTATCCCATTTAGAGCAGTACTATTTATTATCCCATTTAGAGCAGTACTATTTATTATCCTATTTAGAGCAGTAATATTTATTATCCCATTTAGAGCAGTACTAGTTATTATGCCATTTAGAGCAGTACTATTTATTATCCCATTTAGAGCAGTACTAGTTATTATCCCATTTAGAGCAGTACTAGTTATTATCCCATTTAGAGCAGTATTATTTATTATCCCATTTAGAGCAGTACTATTTATTATCCCATTTAGAGCAGTACTAGTTATTATCCCATTTAGAGCAGTACTAGTTATTATCCTATTTAGAGCAGTATTATTTATTATCCCATTTAGAGCAGTACTAGTTATTATCCCATTTAGGGCAGTATTATTTATTATCCCATTTAGAGCAGTACTATTTATTATCCCATTTAGAGCAGTACTAGTTATTATCCCATTTAGAGCAGTACTATTTATTATCCCATTTAGAGCAGTATTATTTATTATCCCATTTAGAGCAGTACTAGTTATTATCCCACTTAGAGCAGTACTAGTTATTATCCTATTTAGAGCAGTACTATTTATTATCCCACTTAGAGCAGTACTAGTTATTATCCCATTTAGAGCAGTAGTATTTATTATCTCATTTAGAGCAGTACTAGTTATTATCCCATTTAGAGCAGTACTATTTATTATTCCATTTAGAGCAGTACTAGTTATTATCCCAGTTAGAGCAGTACTGGTTATTATCCCATTTAGAGCAGTACTAGTTATTATCCCATTTAGAGCAGTACTAGTTATTATCCCATTTAGAGCAGTACTAGTTATTATCCCATTTAGGGCAGTACTAGTTATTATCCCATTTAGAGCAGTACTAGTTATTATCCCATTTAAGCAGTAAGAGTTATTATCCCATTTAGAGCAGTACTAGTTATTATTCCATTTAGAGCAGTACTATTTATTATCCCATTTAGAGCAGTACTAGTTATTATCCCATTCAGAGCAGTACTATTTATTATCCCATTTAGAGCCGTACTATTTATTATCCCATTTAGAGCAGTACTATTTATTATCCCATTTAGAGCAGTACTAGTTATTATCCCATTCAGAGCAGTACTATTTATTATCCCATTTAGAGCAGTATTATTTATTATCCCATTTAGAGCAGTACTAGTTATTATGCCATTTAGAGCAGTATTATTTATTATCCCATTTAGAGCAGTAGTATTTATTATCCCATTTAGAGCAGTACTATTTATTATCCCATTTAGAGCAGTACTATTTATTATCCTATTTAGAGCAGTAATATTTATTATCCCATTTAGAGCAGTACTAGTTATTATGCCATTTAGAGCAGTACTATTTATTATCCCATTTAGAGCAGTACTAGTTATTATCCCATTTAGAGCAGAATTATTTATTATCCCATTTAGAGCAGTACTATTTATTATCCCATTTAGAGCAGTACTATTTATTATCCCATTTAGAGCAGTACTAGTTATTATCCGATTTAGAGCAGTACTAGTTATTATCCCATTTAGAGCAGTATTATTTATTATCCCATTTAGAGCAGTACTAGTTATTATCCCATTTAGGGCAGTATTATTTATTATCCCATTTAGAGCAGTACTATTTATTATCCCATTTAGAGCAGTATTATTTATTATCCCATTTAGAGCAGTACTAGTTATTATCCCATTTAGGGCAGTATTATTTATTATCCCATTTAGAGCAGTACTAGTTATTATCCCACTTAGAGCAGTACTAGTTATTATCCCATTTAGAGCAGTAGTATTTATTATCCCATTTAGAGCAGTACTAGTTATTATCCTATTTAGAGCAGTACTAGTTATTATCCCATTTAGAGCAGTAGTATTTATTATCTCATTTAGAGCAGTACTAGTTATTATCCCATTTAGAGCAGTACTATTTATTATCCCATTTAGAGCAGTACTAGTTATTATCCCAGTTAGAGCAGTACTGGTTATTATCCCATTTAGAGCAGTACTGGTTATTATCCCATTTAGAGCAGTACTAGTTATTATCCCATTTAGAGCAGTACTAGTTATTATCCCATTTAGGGCAGTACTAGTTATTATCCCATTTAGAGCAGTACTAGTTATTATCCCATTTAAGCAGTAAGAGTTATTATCCCAGTTAGAGCAGAACTGGTTATTATCCCATTTAGAGCAGTACTAGTTATTATCCCATTTAGAGCAGTACTAGTTATTATCCCATTTAGAGCAGTACTAGTTATTATCCCATTTAGGGCAGTACTAGTTATTATCCCATTTAGAGCAGTACTAGTTATTATCCCATTTAAGCAGTAAGAGTTATTATCCCATTTAGAGCAGTACTATTTATTATCCCATTTAGAGCAGTACTAGTTATTATCCCATTTAGAGCAGTATTATTTATTATCCCATTTAGAGCAGTACTATTTATTATCCCATTTAGAGCAGTACTAGTTATTATCCCATTTAGAGCAGTACTATTTATTATCCCATTTAGAGCAGTATTATTTATTATCCCATTTAGAGCAGTACTAGTTATTATCCCATTTAGAGCAGTACTATTTATTATCCCATTTAGAGCAGTACTATTTATTATCCCTCTTAGAGCAGTACTATTTATTATCCCATTTAGAGCAGTACTAGTTATTATCCCATTTAGAGCAGTACTGGTTATTATCCCATTTAGAGCAGTACTATTTATTATCCCATTTAGAGCAGAACTAGTTATTAGCCCATTTAGAGCAGTACTAGTTATTATCCCATTTAGAGCAGTATTATTTATTATCCCATTTAGAGCAGTACTAGTTATTATCCCATTTAGAGCAGTACTATTTATTATCCCATTTAGAGCAGTATTATTTATTATCCCATTTAGAGCAGTATTATTTATTATCCCATTTAGAGCAGTACTAGTTATTATCCCATTTAGAGCAGTACTATTTATTATCCTATTTAGAGCAGTACTAGTTATTATCCCATTTAGAGCAGTACTATTTATTATCCCATTTAGAGCAGTACTAGTTATTATCCCATTTAGAGCAGTATTATTTATTATCCCATTTAGAGCAGTAGTATTTATTATCCCACTTTGACCATTACTAGTTATTATCCCATTTAGAGCAGTACTAGTTATTATCCCATTTAGAGCAGTACTATTTATTATCCCATTTAGAGCAGTATTATTTATTATCCCATTTAGAGCAGTATTATTTATTATCCCATTTAGAGCAGTACTAGTTATTATCCCATTTAGAGCAGTACTATTTATTATCCCATTTAGAGCAGTATTATTTATTATCCCATTTAGAGCAGTAGTATTTATTATCCCATTTAGAGCAGTACTATTTATTATCCCATTTAGAGCAGTACTATTTATTATCCTATTTAGAGCAGTAATATTTATTATCCCATTTAGAGCAGTACTAGTTATTATGCCATTTAGAGCAGTACTATTTATTATCCCATTTAGAGCAGTACTAGTTATTATCCCATTTAGAGCAGTACTAGTTATTATCCCATTTAGAGCAGTATTATTTATTATCCCATTTAGAGCAGTACTATTTATTATCCCATTTAGAGCAGTACTAGTTATTATCCCATTTAGAGCAGTACTAGTTATTATCCTATTTAGAGCAGTATTATTTATTATCCCATTTAGAGCAGTACTAGTTATTATCCCATTTAGGGCAGTATTATTTATTATCCCATTTAGAGCAGTACTATTTATTATCCCATTTAGAGCAGTACTAGTTATTATCCCATTTAGAGCAGTACTATTTATTATCCCATTTAGAGCAGTATTATTTATTATCCCATTTAGAGCAGTACTAGTTATTATCCCACTTAGAGCAGTACTAGTTATTATCCTATTTAGAGCAGTACTATTTATTATCCCACTTAGAGCAGTACTAGTTATTATCCCATTTAGAGCAGTAGTATTTATTATCTCATTTAGAGCAGTACTAGTTATTATCCCATTTAGAGCAGTACTATTTATTATTCCATTTAGAGCAGTACTAGTTATTATCCCAGTTAGAGCAGTACTGGTTATTATCCCATTTAGAGCAGTACTAGTTATTATCCCATTTAGAGCAGTACTAGTTATTATCCCATTTAGAGCAGTACTAGTTATTATCCCATTTAGGGCAGTACTAGTTATTATCCCATTTAGAGCAGTACTAGTTATTATCCCATTTAAGCAGTAAGAGTTATTATCCCATTTAGAGCAGTACTAGTTATTATCCCATTTAGAGCAGTACTATTTATTATCCCATTTAGAGCAGTACTAGTTATTATCCCATTCAGAGCAGTACTATTTATTATCCCATTTAGAGCCGTACTATTTATTATCCCATTTAGAGCAGTACTATTTATTATCCCATTTAGAGCAGTACTAGTTATTATCCCATTCAGAGCAGTACTATTTATTATCCCATTTAGAGCAGTACTAGTTATTATCCCATTTAGGGCAGTACTAGTTATTATCCCATTGCCCAGTATTCCTCATTTAGGCATCAATATGGCCGGGTGCCCAGATTTGGGCAGGTTGTTTGTACAGGAAGATCCCCGTCCTCGATTATTTCTATTATTTTTGCCATAAACAAAGAATATCCATTTCTCTGAATGTAGGAAGAACTTCTCTCATGGACAATCAACAATAAGGTAGTTGTAACATGTCACTCCAGTGCCATCCTACAGGTATATTTGCACAACACTTGTGTAACCTCTGATGTTATTGTCTTGTGGCTTTTTAAAATGCAAATTGCTTCATCCGTTCGTGACAAATCACAGGAAGTATTTGATACATGTGCCCTATAAATGAAGCGTTCAGAGGCAGTGACCTCACATCTCTTCATCACCAACTCACAAAGTCACGAGGAGCCAAATCTCGATTCCGAGGCAAGAGGTAGGAAGCGCGGACTGCAGGTAATGCAATCCCATTGTGTAATGTTATGCTCCAGGGTCATATCTATACTATGTACATTATATATACATCATCATTGGATCTTGTGCTTAATTCATTACAATGACACTTTATTTTCCTAATCATTTATATTTATTATTATATCATTTCTTTCCCCTTTAAATATGTATTTTTTATTTTATTTTATATTTCATTTATGTTTGTTGAAGCTCTAGGTGCATTCTTTTAAATATTCTGTACATTTTGATGTGAACATATGGGCTTGTACATAAAGAAAAATTAATAAACTTGTAAGAACTTTAAGGGAAATCCGTTTTTGTTAGCACGGTATCCTAAAATTTTTTGTATACTCTCTGTATCATTTTCTTTAGAGTTTTCAAGATCTTTGCTTGCTGTCATTTAAACATACTGTTACATTAACGAGTCGTGCGTCCATCACATCAGCAGTATGGCCCATTGATTCCAATAAACACAATGTAACGCTTCAGTTGCCCTGTGGTGGCGCTCTAGGGAAATTGAACACTTGCTGCCAGATTCCCCCACAGATTATATCTAAGTACAAGGGGTACCAGCATCAGAACACCCTGTAATATATATATCTATATTTATTAGGATTTTGTGCTTGATAAACACATAGGTGCAATCCGCATACATATAATGAAAAGGGAACAGACCCCTATGTAATATATCACGTAAACTCCTCCTGCACTTTAGGATATTTTTCACAGATATTTCTTTAACCTCTGTTTTTGTGAACACTATTTTAATGAAATCAGTAAGTTACTTATTTAATATATAAGTTACTTACTTAAAGGGGTTGTCTATGTAGGGGGCAGTTTTTCATATTGATGACCTATCCATGGGATTGGTCATCCGTATATGATTGGTGGGGGTCTGACCGCCTGACCCTGCACTGATCAGCTGTCTCCAGGCACCAGAAGTTATACAGTGTTCAGTGTGAGAAGCAGTTGGCTCAGTACACTGTATAGTGGCCGTGCTGCAGTACTGCAGCTCTGCTCCTATTTACTTGAAAAGCACAATGCAAAATCCATAACCCGGCCCCAATCTTCTGTGTGACATTTATAATATTGGAGTCTATTTTTGGGCAGTGGGGTATATGGGCACTTCTGATACCAGGGTCCAAATGTGACCTCTACCAATGCACCCCTTTAGCTACACCTCGGTGTGTCAGGATTTATTTTGGGTGTTAGGAGATAGGAAACTATATATAAATTATATCTAACAAACAAAAATCTATCTATTACAGAAGAAAAAAATGTGGATTCCTGTAATGTGTGTATCAACCCTGCTTATGGTCAACGTGGGACAGATTCAGGTAGGTCCTTCTGACATACATATTTATTGGCATGTTTTTGGACCCTTTTGTCCACCTATGTCCACCTCTGCTATTTTTATTGTTACAATGCGTCTAAAATAAAAAATTAAAGAACATTTTCAAATAGACTTATTTAAAAAATCTCTGAACCATTTCGTGTATACAGCTCCAATGCAAGTCTGTGTATCTCCATAGTCACAGACTACAAAAAATCCCTGTATGTAGTCTGACCCGGCAGTCATGTGCTACTACCTTCCATTTCTTCCCTCCTCATGTTGGAGTTAGAATTTCTAGAAATGAATTGACATATATGAACTGGATACGTCGAGTTGGGATTAAATTACAGGTAAATTGCCATTGCCAGATGGCAACAGACTCTGATTGTGAACAGAAGGTCAGATATTCGTTTCGGTGTCAGTTTGCAGGATGATGTTCAAGGTCAAGGGAAAATAGCTGAAGGTCAAGAAGAATTATAATGTCGGAAGATTATTTATGGTTGGCCATATGGGAAGGATGTCTCAAATCTTAAAAGGGTGGAGCAGGATTAGAAAAACATGGCTGTTTTCTGTCCATGGGTTTTGTGTGGTATTGTAGCTCAGCACTTTATTGGAACCGAGATGAAGTACCAGACACAACCCATGTACAGGTGTGGCACTGTTTCTGGAAAGAAGAAGCCATGTTTTTCTGATATTATACAACCCCTTTAAGACATTCACCCGGTAGAACTAGCAAGACAGACTCCGGTACTGGATTATAATGGCCACACAGGATTCTATTGTAAATATTTAAAGGGATTGTCCAGGATTAGAAAAACTGCTGCTTTCTTCCAAAAACTACGCCACACCTGTCCACAGGTTTGGAGTTGCTTTACAGCTCAGCCTGTTCACATCAATTTAACTTAGCTGCAATACCACATATAACCTATGTACAGGTGTAGCACTGTTTCTGGAAGAAAGTAGCCAAGGTTTTCTAATCCTGCACTACCCCTTTAAAACAATGGTAAACCTATAGGCACATAATGAGAGTCGAGGAGTCTCATTCCAAGAGCGTTGATCTACACCATTGCCTAACACTTCAATGACTCTTGTTTTACCTCTATTTTTGCCTTTCCTCTACCCTCTCCTTTCTCAACTGTAAGGTGTCCACATATATTAGATGAAAGTCGGCTGGAATTGCTGATTTAGATCCCGACTCTCTTCCGACGGCAGAAGTCCATTCTGTGAGATTTCTGTTTTTCCCAAGTCCATAGAATCAGAATCCATTAGCATCCATTACCCAATAGATCTGTCATATGCATCAAAGCTTCTGTAATAATAATGTGAACAGAGCCTTGGGATCGTATACTGTACTTGCCCACTGAATACCTTCTACTTCCCTACACATTAGGCCTACTAAGGCTTTGCTGGTAAACCTAACACTATACCCCATCCACTTTCATATACAGTCTATAAATACGGAAAACATTACAAATACAGCAAGTTACAATGTAACTGGGGTGGTATAGATCATGTATGGGAAGGTCTGAGAGACATGTTCAATCAGTAACGTCCCTCGTGGACTTAGCATTGCCTAGGCCCAAGTCGTTGCAGCACAGCAGAGGGGTTCACATGTTGGGGCCACAGTAAGGCCGGGATGCTTCTGCGGCAAATTGCCACGGTTTTCAAATTGTTAGCGGCCACGCGATTTTGCAGGTAAACAGCGGCTAATTTGTGTTAAAACCATTAGTTGGGGTCATTTTACCCGCATTGCGGATGCACATCTGGGTAGTATATCACAAACATTGTTTTTTTGATGGTTGTCCAGGTTTTGGTGATCACAGAATTTACACCACATATCTTTATAAGGGTCACAGCTACTTTCATTATACAGAGCTTCAAATTTCCAAGTTTGTATTATTTAGTGTCCTTCCAATTCTGATCTTCCGCCTGATTTGACTTTGGGCGTGGAGAGATGCAAGTGTAGGCTGGGCGTAAGATGCCTGAAAACCGTCATGCACAGGTCGTCGTACGGTAGCCTAGCCTCTCTCCACGCCCACCGTCAGATCGGGAGGAGGATGGCCATTGGAGGGACACTTTAACTCTGATCCCCCATAAAGTTGTGGTGTGGTGTTATAGGTGGGGGGCTTTGAGTTTCCCTCTTGAGTTTGCTCTTGCGCCTTCGGGTCGTGCCCGATTACTTACACAGTCACTCCACCATTGGTACCAACAATTAGTCAGCAGAATAACGATACAAGATTATTAGGATTATGTTAGAAAACATTATTAATGACAAGGCCCAGAAGCCTAAGTACATGACTAGAACAGATCACGCCTGGCTGATTTATTACCAAGTCTTTCTTGGCACACTATCGAGGGAACTGGGAGGTGTTTTTGTTTTTCTTTTATGCAGAGTTTGCAGAACCCATTTCGGAATAAGATGATGACTAATGATGGAGGGAGTTAAACCTTTCATGATCTTCAGTGATAAATAGTACAACAGTTTACAACCTGTCGGATAGTTTATCATATAATTATAACACTACTTATATAATCCAGCACTAGCACGTGGCTATCCTAAACCAGAGAAAATTATAGGACGACAACCTACCAATGTCATACCTAGAAACTAGTCAAAAAACATGCCAAGAATTTCTCTTGTTCGATGGGTTTTGTTCTTTTTTTAACCTGTTAT
This sequence comes from Rhinoderma darwinii, assembly GCF_050947455.1. NCBI lineage: Eukaryota > Metazoa > Chordata > Amphibia > Anura > Rhinodermatidae > Rhinoderma > Rhinoderma darwinii. The sequence continues at coordinate 23,601,384 of NC_134690.1, forward strand.
GCTCCTGACCTCATCATAAAGCTGGGCCCAGGAAGAATCTTAACTGCCAATTGTTATTATTTCAGGCTCCTAATCCATCGGCTGGTCTGTCAACAGATAATCCTACCATACAGCAAAAAATTGTTGACCTAATAAATCACTACAGAAGAATTGTTCAGCCGCCTGCAGCAAACATGTTACAAGTGGTAAGATTACCTGCCACTTTTACCTAACAGAAAACAAAGTTACAGGGTGGTGCAATAAACAAGAATACACAGGAATCCTATTTTCACAATCATACTGTGTGGATATTAATACAGCTATCCCATTATTAGCTGGCATTGAGTTTCAAACATCTTGTAGCTATATGGATTACTATATAACGGGCACCTAATGCCAGTTTGGTGCCTGCTACATCGGTAGATGAGAATTACCGAGAATGTACTATAGTATTTATTCTACTGTATTGTGCATTATAATAACTGGTTGAGTTGAGATAATTCAGTAGGAATAGCTGCAGAACTATGGAAAATCACAAATAATCACAGATAACACATGGGCCCATATTTACTAAGGCCCCATGCACACGACCGTGCATTTACGTCCATGTACCATCCGCAATTGCGGAGCTGCAATTCCAGATAGTACATGGCACATTATATCCTATGGGCCAATGCACATGACCGTGGTTTCCACAATCCGTGCATTGACCGGAGCCCGGACCACAAAAAAATAGGACATGTCATTTTACAGGCCGCATTCGCGGTCCGGCCTCATTAAACTCAATGCACATCTTGTGTGTGCACGGTCTGTGATTGCGGACGGCCCGCGGTTGACACTCCTCGGGCCGTCCGTGCTGCAATCGCGGACCGTGCATGAGGCCTAAGTGATTTTTTCAAACTAATCTAAGGAGGATGTTGGATTTGTGCTAAATATATGAAAAGCAGCGCCCTTTTAATCAACTAGGCACATTTTGAACTGAGAAAAAATGATGCCAGCTACGAGTTGTAGATTTGCGCCGCATTTTATGCATTTTTCAATTCGTGTACTTTTAAGAATACGGCCTAAACGATGTCTCCTTAGAAACAATGCCTACTTTTCTCGTCACTCCTTAAATTTGGCCAACGATGAGAAAAGTCGCAAATTTTACTGAAAAGTTGTTGCACATCAACGCTGGCTACTTTTTTTGCTGCGGTTTATTAAAAATACTGCCGTGAACTGAATAATAAATGTGGGCCGTTGTATCAAAGTACCTCCAACTCAAGGAAAAAACGAGATGTGAACAGAGCCTTAGCTACAAATTTCGGAATGTGTTATAATATTGGCTTTTTCTGATTTTTTTTAAGTTTTGGAACAATGAAGCTGCAGAAAATGCTAAAAAGTGGGCACAAAAATGTACGTTCGAGCACAGCGATTCATCACAACGACAGATCACAGGTGGGTGAATCTGGCGATAAAGATATTTGGTGTCATTTTACTATTATTTGTCTATAAAATTGTACATTACCCTAATATACAAAAGTAGGGGAAGGGTTAATGTACAATTCTGATATATACAAGATCAGGGGAAGGGTTCATGTATATTGGGGGCACACTACCCCTTTCCCCAAACTTATATATTAGGGGGTTTGTACATTTATCCTTTCCCTGATCTTTTATATATAGGGATTGCACACATGACCTCTTTCCCTACATTACTCATTTCCCTATTCTTATGTATTAGAGGATTGTACATTACCCCTTTCCCTAATCTTGTAAATTATGGGATTGTACATGACCCCTTTCCCTAATCTTGTAAATTATGGGATTGTACATGACTCCTTTCCCTAATCTTGTAAAGTAGAGCTTGTACATTCCCCTTTATCTACACCTTCTATATTAGGCCTTGTTCACACAGCGCTAAAAAACCTGACGTGTAAACGTGTCAAAAACGCTAGCGTTTTTGCGCGCGCTTCTTATAGCACAGGCATTTTTTATGTTTTTGTCGTTTTTTGTAACGCGTTTTGCGCACTTTTAGTACTTTTATTGACACATAAATAGGACTCCCATTGACTATGGGAATTAGGCGCATTTTCGGCGTGTTTTTTGCGTGAAAAACATGCATTATGCGCACTAACAATGAGCTTTCCCATTGATGTCAATGGGAAGCCTAAACCATGCGTTTTTTTTTCCACCGAAAAACATGACAAATGCACGCCATGTGAACAGGGCCTTAGAGGATTGTTCATTACCCCTTTCCCTAATCTTGTATATTAAGGGATTATACATTACCCCGATCCCTACATGACCTCTTCCCGTAACCTTCTATGTAAGAACTTGTACATTACTCCTTTCTCTAATCTTGTATATTAGGGGATTATAAAGGGTAAGTAAACTTTCAGAAAACTTCTGACATGTCATAGTGACATGTCAGAAGTTTTGATCAGTGGGGGTTCGAGCACAGAGACCCCCATCAATCGATAAAACGAAGCTGCAGGAGCGCTCGGGTGAGCACCGAGCCGACAGGATTCTGATCAGCTTTTCTCAAAAGCCAATGTAGCGGTGTACGGACTCAATAGGAGGTCTATGGACCCGTACACCGTTACATCGGCTTTCCGAGAAAAGCCGTTTAGAAACTAAACGGCTCAGCGCTCACTCGAGCGCTTCCGCCGCTTCGTTTTAGAGATGAGTAGGGATCTCAGTGCTCAAAACTTCATGACACTATGACATGTCAGAAGTTTGTTGAAAGTTTAGTTGCCCTTTAAATTATGTAAAACAAAAGTCAATAGGTCGGCACTACCCACAGGCTTCGCTTCATCTTAGGAGCGGGTATGTCTCCGGGGGGATGTCTACATAACAGGTCACGGAGGTGCTCAGCTGAAGAATAAGTATCTGGCTATACATCAATCCAAAGAAAAACCTTATTAAGAAAAAGCGGCAACTCACCACCATCCTGCATAAGAATCATTTTTATTTTCGCTCATAAAATGTCCATAGACAATTAAATTAAATTCCTTTAAATTCCCCTATCCTACTGTTGTATATGGCGGGTTGGTACACTACCATTTTCTTTACATTACCCCTTCTCCTAATCTTATATATTAGGGGATTTCCCTACGTTACCCTTTTTTTTAAAGCTAATCTGTACATTAGAGAATTGTACATTACCATTTTCCCTAATCTTTTATTTCAGGGGATTGTATAATACCCTTTGTCCTAATCCTTTTTATTAGGGGGTTGTACATTAGACTTTACCCTTTTACACATGTAAACTAAAAACAATCCTCCACTAACAGAGCTGGTTTAAGGTCTTTGTAGGCACAAGGACATGCGTGGGGGCTGCAGTCAATTTTTTGGAAAGGAAAAGGCGAGTAATTTTACCATAATACTGCCCAAATGATAGTAGCATAAAAAGTACAAACATTTTGCCACCATATAACACTAAATAACATACAGTGGCCACAAAATACTGTCATACAGTGGCCACAAAATGCTGTCATACAGTGCCCACAAAATGCTGTCACACAGTGCCCACAAAATACTGTCAACAGTGCCCACAAAATACTGTCATAGTGCCCACAAAATACTGTCATACAGTGCCCACAAAATACTGTCATACAGTGCCCACAAAATGCTGTCATACAGTGCCCACAAAATGCTGTCATACAGTGCCCACAAAATACTGTCACACAGTGCCCACAAAATACTGTCATACAGTGCCCACAAAATACTGTCATACAGTGCCCACAATATGCTGTTATACAGTGCCCACAATATGCTGTCATACAGTGCCCACAAAATACTGTCATACAGTGCCCACAAAATACTGTCATACAGTGCCCACAAAATACTGTCATACAGTGCCCACAAAATACTGTCATACAGTGCCCACAAAATACTGTCATACAGTGCCCACAATATGCTGTCATACAGTGCCCACAAAATACTGTCATACAGTGCCCACAAAATACTGTCATACAGTGCCCACAATATGCTGTCATACAGTGCCCACAAAATACTGTCATACAGTGCCCACAAAATACTGTCACACAGTGCCCACAAAATACTGTCATACAGTGCCCACAAAATACTGTCATACAGTACCCACAATATGCTGTCATACAGTGCCCACAATATGCTGTCATACAGTGCCCACAATATGCTGTCATACAGTGCCCACAATATGCTGTCATACAGTGCCCACAATATGCTGTCATGCAGTTCTCAAATAACAGTGCTTTATAGTACAATGAATATATTACAAGATAATGCCACTGGTAGGAGGTACGTTTACAATGGGCTGAGCATGTTTGGGAGAGGGTGGCAGCGATCCGTAAATAATGGAGGCTCCAGGGCATGTCAACCCTTCTAGACAGTGAGAATCCTCAGATTATGTGGGCAATATGTCACCAGAGACCAATTACAATATTATCTATTACCAGATGTGGGGTTCCTATTGAGACATGATGACACATAACAGGGTAATGGTAAGGTAATGAGGATTATTATCATTTGCTGCCCTCTAGAATGTGGCTGCGGGGAAAACCTCTACATGGCCTCATATGCTGCCAGCTGGGAAGAAGCAATAGGCGCCTTTTATGATGAACATAATGATTTCATTTTTGGAGAAGGAAAAAAGAAACCTGACAGCGTGGTCGGACACTACACTCAGGTATCATGGATTCTTCTATAATAGATCAAACAGTGTCAACCTTTAGGGTATGTTCACACGGCCAAATTTCAGACATATACGAGGCGTATTATGCCTCGTTTTACGTCTGAAAATACGGCACCAATACGTCGGCAAACATCTGCCCATTCATTTGAATGGGTTTGCCGACGTATTGTGCAGACGACCGGTCATTTACGCATCGTCGTTTGACAGCTGTCAAACGACGACGCGTAAAAATACAGCCTCGTCAAAAGAAGTGCAGGACACTTCTTTGGACGTTTTTGGAGCTGTTTTCTCATAGACTCCAATGAAAACAGCTCCAAAAACGGACGTAAAAAACGCCGCGAAAACGGCGCGAAAAACGCCGCGAAAAATGCGAGTTGGTAAAAAAACGTCTGAAAAGCAGGGTCTGTTTTCCCTTGAAAACAGCTCTGGATTTTCAGACGTTTTTGTTGACTACGTGTGAACATACCCTTAGAAACAAATCACAATGTTGTATTTAACCTGCATATTTTGGGATCGCTAGAACTGAAATGGCTGACAACAGGGAGCAATGGAGAATAAATAATGGATTGGATTGAGTTAAGAGGACATGTCCCCTCCCCTGACATGTCTGTTTTAGTAAATACTTGTATTCCCTAAGAAATAACAATTCTGGAACATATTTTCTTGAATTTCTGTATTTTACCGTTCCTCTGTCCCGCGTCCTAGAAATTTATACATAACTTGACAACTGGGTGTGACTATTCTAATCATCAAAGGGGCGTGTCCCTGCACAGTCGGAGACTGTGAACACTGATTGGACATTTTCAGTCTGTGTAGGGACACACCCCTAACTGGTAGCACCCAGTTGTCAATTTAATATAAAATTTCTAGGAAGAATAAAGGAGGAACGTTACAATGCAGATTTCTAAGAAGAGTATTGTTATTTCATGGGGAATACAAGTATTTACTAAAAAAGACAAGTCAGTAGCGTGATGATGGTTAGAATGTTGGTGATAAGGATGATGATGGTTATAATGTTGATGATAAGGATGATGATGATTATAATGTTGATGATAAGGATGATGATGGTTATAATGTTGGTGATAAGGATGATGATGGTTATAATGTTGATGATAAGGATGATGATGGTTATAATGTTGGTGATAAGGATGATGATGGTTATAATGGTGATGATAAGGATGATGATGGTTATAATGGTGATGATAAGGATGATGATGGTTATAATGTTGATGATAAGGATGATGATGGTTATAATGTTGGTGATAAGGATGATGATGGTTATAATGTTGATGATAAGGATGATGATGGTTAGAATGTTGGTGATAAGGATGATGATGGTTATAATGGTGATGATAAGGATGATGATGGTTATAATGTTGATGATAAGGATGATGATGATGATTATAATGGTGATGATAAGGATGATGATGGTTATAATGTTGGTGATAAGGATGATGATGGTTATAATGTTGGTGATAAGGATGATGATGGTTATAATGGTGATGATAAGGATGATGATGGTTATAATGTTGATGATAAGGATGATGATGATGATTATAATGGTGATGATAAGGATGATGATGGTTATAATGTTGGTGATAAGGATGATGATGGTTATAATGTTGATGATAAGGATGATGATGGTTATAATGTTGGTGATAAGGATGATGATGGTTATAATGTTGGTGATAAGGATGATGATGGTTATAATGGTGATGATAAGGATGATGATGGTTATAATGTTGATGATAAGGATGATGATGATGATTATAATGGTGATGATAAGGATGATGATGGTTATAATGTTGGTGATAAGGATGATGATGGTTATAATGTTGATGATAAGGATGATGATGGTTATAATGTTGATGATAAGGATGATGATGGTTAGAATGTTGGTGATAAGGATGATGATGTTTATAATGGTGATGATAAGGATGATGATGGTTATAATGTTGATGATAAGGATGATGATGGTTATAATGTTGATAAGGATGATGATGGTTATAATGTTGATGATAAGGATGATGATGGTTATAATGTTGGTGATAAGGATGATGATGGTTATAATGGTGATGATAAGGATGATGATGGTTATAATGTTGATGATAAGGATGATGATGATTATAATGGTGATGATAAGGATGATGATGGTTATAATGCTGGTGATAAGGATGATGATGGTTATAATGATGGTGATAAGGATGATGATGGTTATAATGTTGGTGATAAGGATGATGATGGTTATAATGTTGGTGATAAGGATGATGATGGTTATAATGGTGATGATAAGGATGATGATGGTTATAATGGTGATGATAAGGATGATGATGGTTATAATGTTGATGATAAGGATGATGATGGTTATAATGTTGGTGATAAGGATGATGATGGTTATAATGTTGATGATAAGGATGATGATGGTTATAATGTTGATGATAAGGATGATGATGGTTATAATGTTGGTGATAAGGATGATGATGGTTATAATGTTGGTGATAAGGATGATGATGGTTATAATGTTGGTGATAAGGATGATGATGGTTATAATGTTGGTGATAAGGATGATGATGGCTATAATGTTGGTGATAAGGATGATGATGGTTATAATGTTGATGATAAGGATGATGATGGTTATAATGTTGGTTATAAGGATGATGATGTTTATAATGTTGATGATAAGGATGATGATGGTTATAATGTTGATGATAAGGATGATGATGGTTATAATGTTGATGATAAGGATGATGATGGTTATAATGTTGGTGATAAGGATGATGATGGTTATAATGTTGATGATAAGGATGATGATGGTTATAATGTTGGTGATAAGGATGATGATGGTTATAATGTTGATGATAAGGATGATGATGGTTATAATGGTGATGATAAGGATGATGATGGTTATAATGGTGATGATAAGGATGATGATGGTTATAATGTTGATGATAAGGATGATGATGGTTATAATGTTGGTGATAAGGATGATGATGGTTATAATGTTGATGATAAGGATGATGATGATTATAATGTTGATGATAAGGATGATGATGGTTATAATGTTGATGATAAGGATGATGATGGTTATAATGTTGGTGATAAGGATGATGATGATTATAATGTTGATGATAAGGATGATGATGGTTATAATGTTGATGATAAGGATGATGATGGTTATAATGTTGATGATAAGGATGATGATGGTTATA